>NC_057795.1:547451267-547453212 GCF_018294505.1 Triticum aestivum | reverse complement strand
GGTACAATACCGGGTGACCCCGAAACTTTCCCGATGGCCGAAATACCACTTCCTATATAGTTTTCTTTACCTTCGGACCATTCCGGAACTCCTCGTGACGTCCGGGATCTCATCCGGGACTCCGAACAACATTCGGTATGCTGCATACTCATATTCATACAACCCTAGCGTCACCGAACCTTAAGTGTGTAGACCCTACGGGTTCGGGAGACACGTAGACATGACCGAGACGGCTCTCGGGCAATAACCAACAGCGGGATCTGGATACCCATGTTGGTTCCCACATGCTCCTCGATGATCTCATCGGATGAACCACGATGTCGAGGATTCGAACAACCCCGTATACAATTCCCTTTGTCAACCGGTACATTACTTGCCCGAGACTCGATCGTCGGTATCCCAATACCTCGTTCAGTCCCGTTACCAGCAAGTCACTTTACTCGTACCGTAATGCATGATCCCGTGACCAAACACTTGGTCACTTTGAGCTCATTATGATGATGCATTATTGAGTGGGCCCAGAGATACCTCTCCGTCATACGGAGTGACAAATCCCAGTCTCGATCCGTGTCAACCCAACAGACACTTTCGGAGATACCTGTAGTGCACCTTTATAGTCACCCAGTTACGTTGTGACGTTTGGTACACCCAAAGCACTCTTACGGTATCCGGGAGTTACACGATCTCATGGTCTAAGGAAGAGATACTTGACATTGAAAAAGCTCTAGCAAAACGAACTACACGATCTTGTGCTATGCTTAGGATTGGGTCTTGTCCATCACATCATTCTCCTAATGATGTGATCCCGTTGTCAATGACATCTAATGTCCATAGTCAGGAAACCATGAGTATCTGTTGACCAACGAGCTAGTCAACTAGAGGCTCACTAGGGACATGTTATGGTCTATGTATTCACACGTGTATTACGATTTCCGGACAATACAGTTATAGCATGAATAAAAGACAATTATCATGAATAAGGAAATATAATAATAACCCTTTTATTATTGCCTCTAGGGCATATTTCCAACAGTCTCCCACTTGCACTACAGTCAATAATCTAGTTACATTGTGATGAATCGAATACCCATAGAGTTTTGGTGTTGATCATGTTTTGCTCGCGAGAGATGTTTAGTCAACGGATCTACGACATTCAGATCCGTATGTACTTTGCAAATATCTATGTCTCCATCTTGAACATTTTCACGGATGGAGTTGAAGTGACGCTTGATGTGCCTGGTCTTCTTGTGAAACCTGGGCTCCTTGGCAAGGGCAATAGCTCCAGTGTTGTCACAGAAGAGTTTGATCGGACCCGACGCATTGGGTTTGACTCCTAGGTCGGTGATGAACTCCTTCACCCATATTGCTTCATGCGCTGCCTCCGAGGCTGCCATGTACTCCGCTTCACATGTAGATCCCACCACGACGCTTTGCTTGCAGCTGCACCAGCTTACTGCTCCACCATTCAACATATACACGTATCCAGTTTGTGACTTAGAGTCATCTAGATCTGTGTTGAAGCTAGCGTCGACGTAACCCTTTACGACAAGCTCTTCGTCACCTCCATAAACGAGAAACATGTCCTTTGTCCTTTTCAGGTACTTCAGGATATTCTTGACCGCTGTCCAGTGTTCCTTGCCGGGATTACTTTGGTACCTTCCTACCAAACTTACGGCAAGGTTTACATCAGGTCTGGTACACAGCATGGCATACATAATAGATCCTATGGCTGAGGCATAGGGGATGATGCTCATCTCTTCTTTATCTTTTGTCGTGGTCGGGCATTGAGCCGAGCTCAATCTCACACCTTGCAGTACAGGCAAGAACCCTTTCTTGGACTAATCCATTTTGAACTTCTTCAAAATCTTATCAAGGTATGTGCTTTGTGTAAGACCTATGAGGCGTCTCGATCTATCCCTATAGATCTTGATGCCTAATATATAAG
>NC_057795.1:547449652-547451257 GCF_018294505.1 Triticum aestivum | reverse complement strand
GGGGTTGAAGTAGTCGTTCTCGTCGTGATCCTATCACCGGAGATCCTAGCGCCGCACGGACGGCACCTCCGCGTTCAACACACGTACGGTCAGCGTAACGTCTCCTTCGTCTTGATCCAGCAAGGGGGAAGGAGAGATTGATGATGATGGCTCCAGCAGCAGCACAACGGCGTGGTGGTGATGGAACAGTAGCACTCCGGCAGGGCTTCGCCAAGCACGTGACGGAGGAGGAAGAGGTGTAGCAGGGGGAGGGGCGCCAGGACTTCAGGGTGCGGCTGCCCGCCTCCCCCCTCTCTTTATATAGGCCCCCAAGGGGGCGCCGGCCCTGGGAGATCCAATCTCCCAAGGGAGGGGCGGCGAAGGGGGGTGGAGTACCCCCCAAGGCAAGTGGGGCGCCCCCCCCCCACCCTAGGGTTTCAACCCTAGGCGCAGGGGGTGGGCTTAGGGGGGCGCACCAGCCCACTAAGGGCTGGTTCCCCTCCCCACTTTGGCCCTTGGGGCCCTCCGGGATGGGTGGCCCCACCCGGTGGACCCCCAGGACCCTTCCGGTGGTCCTGGTACAATACCGGGTGACCCCGAAACTTTCCCGATGGCCGAAATACCACTTCCTATATAGTTTTCTTTACCTTCGGACCATTCCGGAACTCCTCGTGACGTCCGGGATCTCATCCGGGACTCCGAACAACATTCGGTATGCTGCATACTCATATTCATACAACCCTAGCGTCACCGAACCTTAAGTGTGTAGACCCTACGGGTTCGGGAGACACGTAGACATGACCGAGACGGCTCTCGGGCAATAACCAACAGCGGGATCTGGATACCCATGTTGGTTCCCACATGCTCCTCGATGATCTCATCGGATGAACCACGATGTCGAGGATTCGAACAACCCCGTATACAATTCCCTTTGTCAACCGGTACATTACTTGCCCGAGACTCGATCGTCGGTATCCCAATACCTCGTTCAGTCCCGTTACCAGCAAGTCACTTTACTCGTACCGTAATGCATGATCCCGTGACCAAACACTTGGTCACTTTGAGCTCATTATGATGATGCATTATTGAGTGGGCCCAGAGATACCTCTCCGTCATACGGAGTGACAAATCCCAGTCTCGATCCGTGTCAACCCAACAGACACTTTCGGAGATACCTGTAGTGCACCTTTATAGTCACCCAGTTACGTTGTGACGTTTGGTACACCCAAAGCACTCTTACGGTATCCGGGAGTTACACGATCTCATGGTCTAAGGAAGAGATACTTGACATTGAAAAAGCTCTAGCAAAACGAACTACACGATCTTGTGCTATGCTTAGGATTGGGTCTTGTCCATCACATCATTCTCCTAATGATGTGATCCCGTTGTCAATGACATCTAATGTCCATAGTCAGGAAACCATGAGTATCTGTTGACCAACGAGCTAGTCAACTAGAGGCTCACTAGGGACATGTTATGGTCTATGTATTCACACGTGTATTACGATTTCCGGACAATACAGTTATAGCATGAATAAAAGACAATTATCATGAATAAGGAAATATAATAATAACCCTTTTATTATTGCCTCTAGGGCATATTTCCAACAGTCTCCCACTTGCACTA
>NC_057795.1:547378401-547448959 GCF_018294505.1 Triticum aestivum | reverse complement strand
AGCTTCTCCAAGGTCCTTCATTGAAAAACACTTATTCAAGTAGGCCTTAATGTTGTCCAAGAATTCTATATCATTTCCCGTCAAAAGTATGTCATCTACATATAATATGAGAAATGCTACAGAGCTCCCACTCACTTTCTTGTAAACGCAGGCTTCTCCATAAGTCTGCGTAAACCCAAACGCTTTGATCATCTCATCAAAGCGAATGTTCCAACTCCGAGATGCTTGCACCAGCCCATAAATGGATCGCTGGAGCTTGCATACTTTGTTAGCATTCTTAGGATCGACAAAACCCTCCGACTGCATCATATACAGTTCTTCCTTAAGATGCCCATTAAGGAATGCCGTTTTGACATCCATCTGCCATATCTCATAATCATAGTATGCGGCAATTGCTAACATGATTCGGACGGACTTAAGCTTCGCTATGGGAGAGAAAGTCTCATCGTAGTCAATCCCTTGAACTTGCCGATAACCCTTAGCGACAAGTCGAGCTTTATAGATGGTGATATTACCATCCGTCCGTCTTCTTCTTAAAGATCCATTTGTTTTCTATCGCTCGCCGATCATCGGGCAAGTCAGTCAAAGTCCATACTTTATTTTCATGGCTTCTAGCCATTTGTTGGAATCTAGGCCCGCCATTGCTTCTTCATAGTTCGAAGGTTCACCGTTGTCTAACAACATGATTTCCAGGACAGGGTTGCCATACCACTCTGGTGCGGAACATGTCCTTGTGGACCTACGAAGTTCAGTAGCAACTTGATCCGAAGTACCTTGATCATCATCATTGTTTTCCTCTTCAGTTGGTGTAGGCATCACAGGAGCATTTTCCTGAGCTGCACTACTATCCCGTTCAAGAGGTAGTACTTCATCGAGTTCTACTTTCCTCCCACTTACTTCTTTCGAGAGAAACTCTTTTTCCAGAAAGGATCCGTTCTTGGCAACAGAGATCTTGCCCTCGGATCTTAAGTAGAAGGTATACCCAATGGTTTCTTTAGGGTATCCTATGAAGACGCATTTTTCCGACTTGGGTTCAAGCTTTTCAGGTTGAAGTTTCTTGACATAAGCATCGCATCCCCAAACTTTTAGAAACGACAGCTTAGGTTTCTTCCCAAACCATAATTCATATGGTGTCGTCTCAACGGATTTAGACGGTGCCCTATTTAAAGTGAATGTAGCTGTCTCTAGAGCGTATCCCCAAAATGATAGCGGTAAATCGGTAAGAGACATCATAGATCGCACCATATCTAATAGAGTGCGATTACGACGTTCGGACACACCGTTACGCTGAGGTGTTCCAGGCGGCATGACTTATGAAACGATTCCACGTTTTCTTAAGTGTGTACCAAATTCGTGACTTAAATATTCTCCTCCACGATCCGATCGTAAGAACTTTATCTTTCGGTCACGTTGATTCTCTACTTCATTCTGAAATTCCTTGAACTTTTCAAAGGTCTCAGACTTGTGTTTCATCAAGTAGACATATCCATATCTACTCAAGTCATCAGTGAGAGTGAGAACATAACGATATCCTCCGCGAGCCTCAACGCTCATTGGACCGCACACATCGGTATGTATGATTTCCAACAAGTTGGTTGCTCGCTCCATTGTTCCGGAGAATGGGGTCTTGGTCATTTTGCCCATGAGGCATGGTTCGCATGTGTCAAATGATTCATAATTGAGAGACTCTAAAAGTCCATCAGCATGGAGCTTCTTCATGCGCTTGATACCAATGTGACCAAGGCGGCAGTGCCACAAGTATGTGGGACTATCGTCATCAACTTTACATCTTTTGGTATTCACGCTATGAATATGTGTAACATTACGTTCGAGATTCATTAAGAATAAACCATTGACCATTGGGGCATGACCATAAAAAATATCTCTCATATAAATAGAACAACCATTATTCTCGGATTTAAATGAGTAGCCATCTCGTATTAAACGAGATCCTGATACAATGTTCATGCTCAAACTTGGCACTAAATAACAATTATTGAGGTTTAAAACTAATCCCGTAGGTAAATGTAGAGGTAGCGTGCCGACGGCGATCACATCGACCTTGGAACCATTCCCGACGCGCATCGTCACCTCGTCCTTCGCCAGTCTCCGCTTATTCCGCAGCTCCTGCTGTGAGTTACATATGTGAGCAACGGCACCGGTATCGAATACCCAGGAGTTAGTACGAGTACCGGTAAGGTACACATCAATTACATGTATATCAAATATACCTTTAGTGTTGCCGGCCTTCTTATCCGCTAAGTATTTGGGGCAGTTCCGCTTCCAGTGACCCTTCCCCTTGCAATAAAAGCACTCAGTTTCAGGCTTGGGTCCATTCTTTGACTTCTTCCCGGCAACTGGCTTACCGGGCGCGGCAACATCTTTGCCGTCCTTCTTGAAGTTCTTCTTACCCTTGCCCTTCTTGAACTTAGTGGTCTTATTGATCATCACCACTTGATGTTCTTTCTTGATTTCAACCTCTGCTGACTTCAGAATTGAAAATACTTCAGGAATGGTCTTTACCATCCCCTGCATATTGTAGTTCATCACAAAGCTCTTGTAGCTTGGTGGGAGCGACTGAAGGATTCTGTCAATGACCGCCTCATCCGGGAGGTTAATGTCCAGCTGGGACAGGCGGTTGTGCAACCCAGACATTTTGAGTATATGCTCACTGACAGAACTATTTTCCTCCATCTTACAACTATAGAACTTGTCGGAGACTTCATATCTCTCGACCTGGGCATGAGCTTGGAAAACTAGTTTCAGCTCCTCGAACATCTCATATGCTCCGTGTTGCTCAAAATGCTTTTGGAGCCCCAGTTCTAAGCTGTAAAGCATGCCGCACTGAACGAGGGAGTAATCATCAGCGCGAGTCTGCCAAGCATTCATAATGTCTTGGTTCTCTGGGACGGGTGCATCACCTAGCGGTCCTTCTAGGACATATTGTTTCCTGGCAGCTATGAGGATGATCCTCAGGTTCCGGACCCAGTCCGTATAGTTGCTGCCATCATCTTTCAGCTTGGTTTTCTCTAGGAATGCGTTGAAGTTCATGTTGACATGAGCGTTGGCCATTTGATCTACAAGACATATTTTGCAAAAGTTTTAGACTAAGTTCATGATAATTAATTTCATCTAATCTATTTAATGAACTCCCACTTAGATTAGACATCCCTCTAGTCATCTAAGTGTTACACGATCTGAGTCGACTAGGCCGTGTCCGATCATCACGTGAGACGGACTAGTCATCATCGGTGAACATCTCCATGTTGATCGTATCTTCTATACGACTCATGTTCGACCTTTCGGTCTCTTGTGTTCCGAGGCCATGTCTGTACATGCTAGGCTCGTCAAGTTAACCCTAAGTGTTCTGCATGTGTAAATCTGTCTTACACCCGTTGTATGTGAACGTAAGGATCTATCACACCCGGTCATCACGTGGTGCTTCGAAACGACGAACTTTAGCAACGGTGCACAGTTAGGGGGAACACTTTCTTGAAATTATTATAAGGGATCATCTTATTTACTACCGTCGTTCTAAGTAAACAAGATGCATAAAACATAATAAACATCACGTGCAATTATATAGTAGTGGCATGATATGGCCAATATCATACAACTCCTTCGATCTCCATCTTCGGGGATCCATGATCATCTTTGTCACCGGCATGACACCATGATCTCCATCATCATGATCTCCATCATTGTGCCTTCATGAAGTTGTCACGCCAACGACTACTTCTACTTCTATGGCTAACGCGTTTAGCAATAAAGTAAAGTAATTTACATGGCGTTCTTCAATGACACGCAGGTCATACAAAAAATAAAGACAACTCCTATGGCTCCTGCCAGTTGTCATACTCATCGACATGCAAGTCGTGATTCCTATTACAAGAACATGATCTCATACATCACAATATATCATTCATCATTCATCACAACTTCTGGCCATATCACATCACATGACAATTGCTGCAAAAACAAGTTAGACGTCCTCTAATTGTTGTTGCATCCTTTACGTGGCTGCAATTGGGTTCTAGCAAGAACGTTTTCTTACCTACGAATAACCACAACGTGATCTTGTCAACTTCTATTTACCCTTCATAAGGACCCTTTTCATCGAATCCGCTCCAACTAAAGTGGGAGAGACAGACACCCGCCAGCCACCTTATGCAACTAGTGCATGTCAGTCGGTGGAACCGGTCTCACGTAAGCGTACGTGTAAGGTTGGTCCGGGCCGCTTCATCCCACAATACCGCTGAAGCAAGATAAGACTAGTAGCGGCAAGCAAGTTGATAAGATCTACGCCCACAACAAAATTGTGTTCTACTCGTGCAATAGAGAACTACACATAGACCTAGCTCATGATACCACTGCTGGGGAACGTTGCAGAAAATTAGAAATTTTCTACGGTTTCACCAAGATCCATCTATGAGTTCATCTAAGCAACGAGTCATGGGAGAGAGATTGCATCTACATACCACTTTGTAGATCGCGTGGAAGCGTTCAAAAGAACGGGGTTGAAGTAGTCGTTCTCGTCGTGATCCTATCACCGGAGATCCTAGCGCCGCACGGACGGCACCTCCGCGTTCAACACACGTACGGTCAGCGTAATGTCTCCTTCGTCTTGATCCAGCAAGGGGGAAGGAGAGATTGATGATGATGGCTCCAGCAGCAGCACAACGGCGTGGTGGTGATGGAACAGTAGCACTCCAGCAGGGCTTCGCCAAGCACGTGACGGAGGAGGAAGAGGTGTAGCAGGGGGAGGGGCGCCAGGACTTCAGGGTGCGGCTGCCCGCCTCCCCCCTCTCTTTATATAGGCCCCCAAGGGGGCGCCGGCCCTGGGAGATCCAATCTCCGAAGGGAGGGGCGGCGAAGGGGGGTGGAGTACCCCCCCAAGGCAAGTGGGGCGCCCCCCCACCCCACCCTAGGGTTTCAACCCTAGGCGCAGGGGGTGGGCTTAGGGGGGCGCACCAGCCCACTAAGGGATGGTTCCCCTCCCCACTTTGGCCCTTGGGGCCCTCCGGGATGGGTGGCCCCACCCGGTGGACCCCCGGGACCCTTCCGGTGGTCCCGGTACAATACCGGGTGACCCCGAAACTTTCCCGATGGCCGAAATACCACTTCCTATATAGTTTTCTTTACCTCCGGACCATTCCGGAACTCCTCGTGACGTCCGGGATCTCATCCGGGACTCCGAACAACATTCGGTATGCTGCATACTCATATTCATACAACCCTAGCGTCACCGAACCTTAAGTGTGTAGACCCTACGGGTTCGGGAGACACGTAGACATGACCGAGACGGCTCTTGGGCAATAACCAACAGCGGGATCTGGATACCCATGTTGGTTCCCACATGCTCCTCGATGATCTCATCGGATGAACCACGATGTCGAGGATTCGAACAACCCCGTATACAATTCCCTTTGTCAATCGGTACGTTACTTGCCCGAGACTCGATCGTCGGTATCCCAATACCTCGTTCAGTCCCGTTACCGGAAAGTCACTTTACTCGTACCGTAATGCATGATCCCGTGACCAAACACTTGGTCACTTTGAGCTCATTATGATGATGCATTACTGAGTGGGCCCAGAGATACCTCTCCGTCATACGGAGTGACAAATCCCAGTCTCGATCCGTGTCAACCCAACAGACACTTTCGGAGATACCTGTAGTGCACCTTTATAGTCACCCAGTTACGTTGTGACGTTTGGTACACCCAAAGCACTCTTACGATATCCGGGAGTTACACGATCTCATGGTCTAAGGAAGAGATACTTGACATTGAAAAAGCTCTAGCAAAACGAACTACACGATCTTGTGCTATGCTTAGGATTGGGTCTTGTCCATCACATCATTCTCCTAATGATGTGATCCCGTTGTCAATGACATCTAATGTCCATAGTCAGGAAACCATGAGTATCTGTTGACCAACGAGCTAGTCAACTAGAGGCTCACTAGGGACATGTTATGGTCTATGTATTCACACGTGTATTACGATTTTCGGACAATACAGTTATAGCATGAATAAAATACAATTATCATGAATAAGGAAATATAATAATAACCCTTTTATTATTGCCTCTAGGACATATTTCCAACAGTCTCCCACTTGCACTAGAGTCAATAATCTAGTTACATTGTGATGAATCGAATACCCATAGAGTTTTGGTGTTGATCATGTTTTGCTCGCGAGAGATGTTTAGTCAACGGATCTACGACATTCAGATCCGTATGTACTTTGCAAATATCTATGTCTCCATCTTGAACATTTTCACGGATGGAGTTGAAGTGACGCTTGATGTGCCTGGTCTTCTTGTGAAACCTGGGCTCCTTGGCAAGGGCAATAGCTCCAGTGTTGTCACAGAAGAGTTTGATCGGCCCCGACGCATTGGGTATGACTCCTAGGTCGGTGATGAACTCCTTCACCCATATTGCTTCATGCGCTGCCTCCGAGGCTGCCATGTACTCCGCTTCACATGTAGATCCCGCCACGACGCTTTGCTTGCAGCTGCACCAGCTTACTGCTCCACCATTCAACATATACACGTATCCAGTTTGTGACTTAGAGTCATCTAGATCTGGGTTGAAGCTAGCGTCGACGTAACCCTTTACGACAAGCTCTTCGTCACCTCCATAAACGAGAAACATGTCCTTTGTCCTTTTCAGGTACTTCAGGATATTCTTGACCGCTGTCCAGTGTTCCTTGCCGGGATTACTTTGGTACCTTCCTACCAAACTTACGGCAAGGTTTACATCAGGTCTGGTACACAGCATGGCATACATAATAGATCCTATGGCTGAGGCATAGGGGATGATGCTCATCTCTTCTTTATCTTTTGTCGTGGTCGGGCATTGAGCCGAGCTCAATCTCACACCTTGCAGTACAGGCAAGAACCCTTTCTTGGACTGATCCATTTTGAACTTCTTCAAAATCTTATCAAGGTATGTGCTTTGTGAAAGACCTATGAGGCGTCTCGATCTATCCCTATAGATCTTGATGCCTAATATATAAGCAGCTTCTCCAAGGTCCTTCATTGAAAAACACTTATTCAAGTAGGCCTTAATGCTGTCCAAGAATTCTATATCATTTCCCGTCAAAAGTATGTCATCTACATATAATATGAGAAATGCTACAGAGCTCCCACTCACTTTCTTGTAAATGCAGGCTTCTCCATAAGTCTGCGTAAACCCAAACGCTTTGATCATCTCATCAAAGCGAATGTTCCAACTCCGAGATGCTTGCACCAGCCCATAAATGGATCGCTGGAGCTTGCATACTTTGTTAGCATTCTTAGGATCGACAAAACCCTCCGACTGCATCATATACAGTTCTTCCTTAAGATGCCCATTAAGGAATGTCGTTTTGACATCCATCTGCCATATCTCATAATCATAGTATGCGGCAATTGCTAACATGATTCGGACGGACTTAAGCTTCGCTATGGGAGAGAAAGTCTCATCGTAGTCAATCCCTTGAACTTGCCGATAACCCTTAGCGACAAGTCGAGCTTTATAGATGGTGATATTACCATCCGTCCGTCTTCTTCTTAAAGATCCATTTGTTTTCTATCGCTCGCCGATCATCGGGCAAGTCAGTCAAAGTCCATACTTTATTTTCATGGCTTCTAGCCATTTGTTGGAATCTGGGCCCGCCATTGCTTCTTCATAGTTCGAAGGTTCACCGTTGTCTAACAACATGATTTCCAGGACAGGGTTGCCGTACCACTCTGGTGTGGAACGTGTCCTTGTGGACCTACGAAGTTCAGTAGCAACTTGATCCGAAGTACCTTGATCATCATCATTGTTTTCCTCTTCAGTTGGTGTAGGCATCACAGGAACATTTTCCTGAGCTGCACTACTATCCCGTTCAAGAGGTAGTACTTCATCGAGTTCTACTTTCCTCCCACTTACTTCTTTCGAGAGAAACTCTTTTTCCAGAAAGGATCCGTTCTTGGCAACAGAGATCTTGCCCTCGGATCTTAAGTAGAAGGTATACCCAATGGTTTCTTTAGGGTATCCTATGAAGACGCATTTTTCCGACTTGGGTTCGAGCTTTTCAGGTTGAAGTTTCTTGACATAAGCATCGCATCCCCAAACTTTTAGAAACGACAGCTTAGGTTTCTTCCCAAACCATAATTCATATGGTGTCGTCTCAACGGATTTAGACGGTGCCCTATTTAAAGTGAATGTAGCTGTCTCTAGAGCGTATCCCCAAAATGATAGCGGTAAATAGGTAAGAGACATCATAGATCGCACCATATCTAATAGAGTGCGATTACGACGTTCGGACACACCGTTACGCTGAGGTGTTCTAGGCGGCATGAGTTATGTAACGATTCCACGTTTTCTTAAGTGTGTACCAAATTCGTGACTTAAATATTCTCCTCCACGATCCGATCGTAAGAACTTTATCTTTCGGTCACGTTGATTCTCTACTTCATTCTGAAATTCCTTGAACTTTTCAAAGGTCTCAGACTTGTGTTTCATCAAGTAGACATATCCATATCTACTCAAGTCATCAGTGAGAGTGAGAACATAACGATATCCTCCGCGAGCCTCAACGCTCATTGGACCGCACACATCGGTATGTATGATTTCCAACAAGTTGGTTGCTCGCTCCATTGTTCCGGAGAACGGGGTCTTGGTCATTTTGCCCATGAGGCATGGTTCGCATGTGTCAAATGATTCATAATCGAGAGACTCTAAAAGTCCATCAGCATGGAGCTTCTTCATGCGCTTGATACCAATGTGACCAAGGCGGCAGTGCCACAAGTATGTGGGACTATCGTCATCAACTTTACATCTTTTGGTATTCACGCTATGAATATGTGCAACATTACGTTCGAGATTCATTAAGAATAAACCATTGACCATTGGGGCATGACCATAAAACATATCTCTCATATAAATAGAACAACCATTATTCTCGGATTTAAATGAGTAGCCATCTCGTATTAAACGAGATCCTGATACAATGTTCATGCTCAAACTTGGCACTAAATAACAATTATTGAGGTTTAAAACTAATCCCGTAGGTAAATGTAGAGGTAGCGTGCCGACGGCGATCACATCGACCTTGGAACCATTCCCGACGCGCATCGTCACCTCGTCCTTCGCCAGTCTCCGCTTATTCCGCAGCTCCTGCTGTGAGTTACATATGTGAGCAACGGCACCGGTATCGAATACCCAGGAGTTAGTACGAGTACCGGTAAGGTACACATCAATTACATGTATATCAAATATACCTTTAGTGTTGTCGGCCTTCTTATCCGCTAAGTATTTGGGGCAGTTCCGCTTCCAGTGACCCTTCCCCTTGCAATAAAAGCACTCAGTTTCAGGCTTGGGTCCATTCTTTGACTTCTTCCCGGCAACTGGCTTACCGGGCGCGGCAACATCTTTGCCGTCCTTCTTGAAGTTCTTCTTACCCTTGCCCTTCTTGAACTTAGTGGTCTTATTGATCATCACCACTTGATGTTCTTTCTTGATTTCAACCTCTGCTGACTTCAGCATTGAAAATACTTCAGGAATGGTCTTTACCATCCCCTGCATATTGTAGTTCATCACAAAGCTCTTGTAGCTTGGTGGGAGCGACTGAAGGATTCTGTCAATGACCGCCTCATCCGGGAGGTTAATGTCTAGCTGGGACAGACGGTTGTGCAACCCAGACATTTTGAGTATATGCTCACTGACAGAACTATTTTCCTCCATCTTACAACTATAGAACTTGTCGGAGACTTCATATCTCTCGACCCGGGCATGAGCTTGGAAAACTAGTTTCAGCTCCTCGAACATCTCATATGCTCCGTGTTGCTCAAAACGCTTTTGGAGCCCCGGTTCTAAGCTGTAAAGCATGCCGCACTGAACGAGGGAGTAATCATCAGCGCGAGTCTGCCAAGCATTCATAATGTCTTGGTTCTCTGGGACGGGTGCATCACCTAGCGGTCCTTCTAGGACATATTGTTTCCTGGCAGCTATGAGGATGATCCTCAGGTTCCGGACCCAGTCCGTATAGTTGCTGCCATCATCTTTCAGCTTGGTTTTCTCTAGGAACGCGTTGAAGTTCATGTTGACATGAGCGTTGGCCATTTGATCTACAAGACATATTTTGCAAAAGTTTTAGACTAAGTTCATGATAATTAATTTCATCTAATCTATTTAATGAACTCCCACTCGGATTAGACATCCCTCTAGTCATCTAAGTGTTACACGATCTGAGTCGACTAGGCCGTGTCCGATCATCACGTGAGACGGACTAGTCATCATCGGTGAACATCTCCATGTTGATCGTATCTTCTATACGACTCATGTTCGACCTTTCGGTCTCTTGTGTTCCGAGGCCATGTCTGTACATACTAGGCTCGTCAAGTTAACCCTAAGTGTTCTGCATGTGTAAATCTGTCTTACACCCGTTGTATGTGAGCGTAAGGATCTATCACACCCGGTCATCACGTGGTGCTTCGAAACGACGAAGTTTAGCAACAGTGCACAGTTAGGGGGAACACTTTCTTGAAATTATTATAAGGGATCATCTTATTTACTACCGTCGTTCTAAGTAAACAAGATGCATAAAACATAATAAACATCACGTGCAATTATATAGTAGTGACATGATATGGCCAATATCATACAACTCCTTCGATCTCCATCTTCGGGGCTCCATGATCATCTTTGTCACCGGCATGACACCATGATCTCCATCATTGTGCCTTCATGAAGTTGTCACGCCAACGACTACTTCTACTTCTATGGCTAACGCGTTTAGCAATAAAGTGAAGTAATTTACATGGCGTTCTTCAATGACACGCAGGTCATACAAAAAATAAAGACAACTCCTATGGCTCCTGCCGGTTGTCATACTCATCGACATGCAAGTCGTGATTCCTATTACAAGAACATGATCTCATACATCACAATATATCATTCATCATTCATCACAACTTCTGGCCATATCACATCACATGACAATTGCTGCAAAAACAAGTTAGACATCCTCTAATTGTTGTTGCATCTTTTACGTGGCTGCAATTGGGTTCTAGCAAGAATGTTTTCTTACCTACGAATAACCACAACGTGATCTTGTCAACTTCTATTTACCCTTCATAAGGACCCTTTTCATCGAATCCGCTCCAACTAAAGTGGGAGAGACAGACACCCGCCAGCCACCTTATGCAACTAGTGCATGTCAGTCGGTGGAACCGGTCTCACGTAAGCGTACGTGTAAGGTTGGTCCGGGCCGCTTCATCCCACAATACCGCTGAAGCAAGATAAGACTAGTAGCGGCAAGCAAGTTGATAAGATCTACGCCCACAACAAAATTGTGTTCTACTCGTGCAATAGATAACTACACATAGACCTAGCTCATGATACCACTGTTGGGGAACGTTGCAGAAAATTAAAAAATTTCTACGGTTTCACCAAGATCCATCTATGAGTTCATCTAAGCAACGAGTCATGGGAGAGAGATTGCATCTACATACCACTTTGTAGATCGCGTGGAAGCGTTCAAAAGAACGGGGTTGAAGTAGTCGTTCTCGTCGTGATCCTATCACCGGAGATCCTAGCGCCGAACGGACGGCACCTCCGCGTTCAACACACGTACGGTCAGCGTAACGTCTCCTCCGTCTTGATCCAGCAAGGGGGAAGGAGAGATTGATGATGATGGCTCCAGCAGCAGCACAACGGCGTGGTGGTGATGGAACAGTAGCACTCCGGCAGGGCTTCGCCAAGCACGTGACGGAGGAGGAAGAGGTGTAGCAGGGGGAGGGGGCGCCAGGACTTCAGGGTGCGGCTGCCCGCCTCCCCCCTCCCTTTATATAGGCCCCCAGGGGGGGCGCCGGCCCTGGGAGATCCAATCTCCCAAGGGAGCGGCGGCCAAGGGGGGTGGAGTACCCCCCAAGGCCAGTGGGCCCCCCCCACCCTAGGGTTTCAACCCTAGGCGCAGGGGGTGGGCCTAGGAGGGTGCACCAGCCCACTAAGGGCTGGTTCCCCTCCCCACTTTGGCCCTTGGGGCCCTCCGGGATGGGTGGCCCCACCCGGTGGACCCCCGGGACCCTTCTGGTGGTCCCGGTACAATACCGGGTGACCCCGAAACTTTCCCGATAGCCGAAATACCACTTCCTATATAGTTTTCTTTACCTCCGGACCATTCCGGAACTCCTCGTGACGTCCGGGATCTCATCCGGGACTCCGAACAACATTCGGTATGCTACATACTCATATTCATACAACCCTAGCGTCACCGAACCTTAAGTGTGTAGACCCTACGGGTTCGGGAGACACGTAGACATGACCGAGACGGCTCTCGGGCAATAACCAACAGCGGGATCTGGATACCCATGTTGGTTCCCACATGCTCCTCGATGATCTCATCGGATGAACCACGATGTCGAGGATTCGAACAACCCCGTATACAATTCCCTTTGTCAATCGGTACGTTACTTGCCCGAGACTCGATCGTCGGTATCCCAATACCTCGTTCAGTCCCGTTACCGGCAAGTCACTTTACTCGTACCGTAATGCATGATCCCGTGACCAAACACTTGGTCACTTTGAGCTCATTATGATGATGCATTACTGAGTGGGCCCAGAGATACCTCTCTGTCATACGGAGTGACAAATCCCAGTCTCGATCCGTGTCAACCCAACAGACACTTTCGGAGATACCTGTAGTGCACCTTTATAGTCACCCAGTTACGTTGTGACGTTTGGTACACCCAAAGCACTCTTACGGTATCCGGGAGTTACACGATCTCATGGTCTAAGGAAGAGATACTTGACATTGAAAAAGCTCTAGCAAAACGAACTACACGATCTTGTGCTATGCTTAGGATTGGGTCTTGTCCATCACATCATTCTCCTAATGATGTGATCCCGTTGTCAATGACATCTAATGTCCATAGTCAGGAAACCATGACTATCTGTTGACCAATGAGCTAGTCAACTAGAGGCTCACTAGGGACATGTTATGGTCTATGTATTCACACGTGTATTACGATTTCCGGACAATACAGTTATAGCATGAATAAAAGACAATTATCATGAATAAGGAAATATAATAATAACCCTTTTATTATTGCCTCTAGGGCATATTTCCAACACGGAAGAGGGGCGAAGAAAAGGCAAATCTTTTCGAAAATCATTTTAGAGGTGGGGGAGAGGAAAACGAGAGGCAAATGGCGAATAATGTAATGCAAGAGAGAAGAGTTTATCATAGGTACTTGGTATGGCATGACTTGACGTAGATCTCCCCGGCAACAGGGCCAAAAATTGGCAAGTTGATGGGAGACAAATCTTGACTTGACTTGGCGTAAATCTCCCCGGCAACTGCGCCAAAAATTCTTCCTGCTACCTCTTGAGCTTGCGTTGGTTTTTCCCTTGTAGAGGAAAGGGTGATGCAGCAAAGTACAGTAAGTATCTCCCTCAGTTTGAGAACCAAGGTATCGATCCAATAGGAGACAATGCACAAGTCACTGAATACCTGTACAAACAATCAACAACTTGCACCCAACGCGATAAAGGGGTTGTCAATCCCTTCATGCTCACTTGCAAAAAGTGAGATCAGATAGAGACAGATAAACGGTAAAGTAAATATTTTTAGTATTTTTGGTTTATAGAATGGAAAGTAAAAGATTGCAAAATAGTAGATCGGAAACTAGCAAGATGTAAAGGAGATTTAATAATATGGAAAAGAGACCCAGGGGCCATAGGTTTCACTAGTAACTTCTCTCAAGATAGCAAATATTACGGTGGGTGAACAAATTACTGCCGAGCAATTGATAAAAAAGCGCATAGTTATGACGATATCTAAGGCAATGATCATGAACATAGGCATCACGTTCGTGTCAAGTAGACCAAAACGATTCTGCATCTACTATTATTACTCCACACATCGACCGTGATACGTCTCCAACGTATCTACAATTTTTTATTGTTCCATGCTATTATATTATTTGTTTTGGATGTTTAATAGGCATTTATATGCTATTTTACATTATTTTTGGGACTAACCTATTAACCAAGGGCCCAGTGCCAGTTTCTGTTTTTTTTCCTATTTTAGAGTTTCGCGGAAAAGGAATACCAAACGGAATGAAACCTTCACGATGATCTTTCTTTGACCGAAAGGAAACTAGAAGACTTGGAGATGATGTCAGAGGCGCAACAAGGCGGTCACGAGGCAGGAGGGCGCGCCTAGGGGGGTAGGGCGCCCCCTACCTTGTGGGCCCCTCATAGCTCCACTGACCTAGTTCCTACACCTATATATACTCTTATACCTTGAAAACTTCAAGGGGAGTGATGAAACCACTTTTACACCGCCACAACCTTCTGTACCCGTGAGATCCTATCCAGGGGCCTTTTCTGACATCCTGCCAGAGGGAGATTCAATCATGGAGGGCTTCTACATCAACACCATTACCTCTTCGATGAAGCGTGAGTAGTTTACCATAGACCTTCGTGTCCATAGTTATTAGCTAGATGGCTTCTTCTCTCTCTTTGATTCTCAATACCATGTTCTCCTCGATGTTCTTGGAGATCTATTCGATGTAATATTCTTTTGCGGTGTGCTTGCCGAGATTCGATGAATTGTGGATTTATGATCAGATTATCTATGAATATTATTTGGTCTTCTCTGAATTCTTATATGCATGATTTGATATCTTTGCAAGTCTCTTCGAATTATCGGTTTAGTTTGGCCTACTAGATTGATCTTTCTTGCTATGGGACAAGTGCTTAGCTTTGGGTTCAATCTTGCGGTGTCCTTTGCCAGTGACAGTAGGGGCAGAAAGGCAGGTATTGTATTGTTGCCATCGAGGATAAAAAGATGGGGTTTTCATCATATTGCTTGAGTTAATTCCTCTACATCATGTCATCTTACTTAATGTGTCACTGCATTCTTTATGAACTTAATACTCTAGATGCATGCTAGATAGCGGTCGATGTGTGGAGTAATAGTAGTAGATGCATGCAGGAGTCGGTCTACTTAAAATGGACGTGATGCCTATGTTCATGATCATTGCCTTAGATATCGTCATAACTATGCGCTTTTCTATCAATTGCTCGGCAGTAATTTATTCACCCACCGTAATATTTGCTATCTTGAGAGAAGTCACTAGTGAAACCTATGGCCCCTGGGTCTCTTTTCCATATTATTAAATCTCGTTTACATCTTGCTAGTTTCCGATCTACTATTTTGCAATCTTTTACTTTCCGTTCTATAAACCAAAAATACTAAAAATATTTACTTTACCGTTTATCTGTCTCTATCAGATCTCACTTTTTGCAAGTGACCGTGAAGGGATTGACAACCCCTTTATCGCGTTGGGCGCAAGTTGTTGATTGTTTGTGCAGGTATTTGGTGACTTGTGCGTTGTCTCCTACTGGATTGATGCCTTGGTTCTCAAAACCAAGGGAAATACTTACGCTAGTCTATTGCATCACCCTTTCCTCTTCAAGGGAAAACCAACGCAAGCTCAAGAGGTAGCAGACCGCTATCCAGCATGCATCCAGAGTATTAAGTTCATAAAGAACGGAGTAACACATTAAGTAAGATGACATGATGTAGAGGAATTAACTCAAGCAATATGATGAAAACTCCATATTTTTATCCTCGATGTCAACAATACAATACGTGCCTTGCTTCCCCTATTGTCACTGGGAAAGGACACCGCAAGATTGAACCCAAAGCTAAGCACTTCTCCCATTGCAAGAAAACCAATCTAGTAGGCTAAACTAAAACGATAATTTGAAGAGACTTGCAAAGATATCAAATCATGCATATAAGAATTCAGAGAAGACTCAAAGAATATTCATAGATAATCTGATCATAAATCCACAATTCATTGGATCTCGGCAAACACACCGCAAAAGAATATTGGGACAATTGCATTTTTACCCCTAGTTGGTTCCTACCCACGGGTTTTGCCCTTACTTTTCGAGCTTGCTCAGTTTTGCCCTTACTTTTTCCGCCGAGATCCCTCGAATGCCCTTTGACCTTTTGACCAAAACTTTGAAAATTCATAACTAATTCATATGAACTTAGAAAAATGCAAATAAGATATCAAAATGTTTAGATAAACATTACCTTATGGGCACATCATTTGCATTCAGGACAAAAGCAACATTTAAACTACCCGAGGTAATTAACGTTATTAACATTATTAAAAATAAATAGGTATAAACAATATTTTTTTGTGAATAAAAATTGTATGCAAATGTAGATGATGTTTTCTGAACATCCTGATACTTATTTGCATTTTCCTGAGTTCGTATCAACTTGTTATGAAGTTTCCAAATAATGGTCAAAGTCGTTAGAACATTCATAACAAGTTGATACAAACTCACAAAAATGCAAATAAGTTATCATGATGTTCAGAAAACATCACCTACATTTGCATGTAATTTTTATTCATGAAAAAAAATATTGTTTATACCTATTTATTGTTAATAATGTTAATAACATTAATTACCTCAGGTAGTTTAAATGATGCTTTTGTCCTGAATGCAAATGATATGCCCATGAAGGTAATGTTTATATGAACATTTTGATATCTTATTTGCATTTTTCTGAGTTCATATGAATTAGTTATGAATTTTCAAAATTTTGGTCAAACGGTCAAAGGGCATTCGAGGGACCTCGATGGAAAAAGTAAGAGCAAAACTGAGCAAGCTCGAAAAGTAAGGGCAAAACCCGTGGGTAGGAACCAACTAGGGGTAAAAATGCAATTATCCCAAGAATAGTACATCGAATAGATCTCCAAGAACATCGAGGAGAACATGGTATTGAGAATCAAAGAGAGAGAAGAAGCCATCTAGCTACTAGCTATAGACCCGTAGGTCTGTGGTAAACTACTCACACTTCATCGGAAGGGTAATGGTGTTGATGTAGAAGCCCTCTGTGATCGAATCCCCCTCCGGAATGACGCCAGAAAAGGCCCCTAGATGGGATCTCACGGGTACAGAAGGATGTGACAGTGGAAAAGTGGTTTCATGGCTCCTTTGGATGTTTTTGGGGTATAAGAGTATATATATAGGCGAAGGAACTAAGTCAGGAGACCCATGAGGCAGGGGGCGCGCCCTACCCCCCTGGGCGCGCCCTCCACCCTCATGGCCGCCTTGTTGCGTCTCCGACTTCATCTCCAAGTCTCCTGGTTTGCTTCTGGTCCAAGAAAGATCATCACGAAAGTTTCATTCCGCTTGGACTCCGTTTGGTATTCCTTTTCTGTGAAACTCTAAAATAGGCAAAAAAACTGGCACTGGACTCTCAGTTAATAGGTTAGTCCCAAAAAATAATATAAAATATCATATAAATGCCTATTAAACATCGAAAATAGATAATATAATAGCATGGAACAATCAAAAATTATAGATACATTGGGAACGTATCAATGACTTATTGGAAATAATACATAACGATGTATGCGGTCCGGTGAGTGTTGAAGCACGCGGTAGGTATCGTTATTTTCTGACCATCACAGATGATTTGAGTAGGTATGGGTATATCTACTTGATGAAACACAAGTCTAAAACATTTGAAAAGTTCAAACAATTTTAGAGTGAAAGTGGAGAATCATTGTAACAAGAAAATAAAGTTTGTACGACTCGTGGAGGCGAATATTTGAGTTACGAGTTTGGCATTCATTTAATACAATGTGGAATTGTTTCACAACTCACGCCACCTGGAACACCACAGGGTAATGGTGTATCTGAATGTCGTAACCATACTTAATTAGATATGGTGTGTTCTATGATGTCTGTTACCGATTTACCACTATCGTTTTGGGGTTATGCATTAGAGACAGCCGCATTCACATTAAATAGGGCACCGTCTAAATCCGTTGAGACGACACCGTATGAACTATGGTTTGGCAAGAAACCTAAGCTGTCATTTCTTAAAGTTTGGGGATGCGACGCTTATGTCAAAAGGCTTCAGCATGATAAGCTTGAACCTAAATTAGAGAAGTGTGTCTTCATAGGATACCCTAAGGAACTATTGGGTACACCTTCTACCATAGAACCGAAGGCAAGATCTTTGTTGCTAAGAATGGGTCCTTTCTAGAGATGTAATTTATCTCGAAAGAAGTGAGTGGGAGGAAAGTATAACTTGATGAGGTAATTGTACCGTCTCTCAAATTGGAAAGTAGCACATCACAGAAAACCGTTCCCATGATGGCTACACCAACTAGAGAGAAGCAAATGATAATGATCATGAAACTTCAGATCAAGTTACTAGTGAACCTCGTAGGTCAACCATAGCATGATCTGCACCAGAGTGGTAGGGTAATCCTATCCTAGAAGTTATGTTATTAGACCATGGCGAACCTACAAACTATGAAGAAGCTATGATGAGCCCAGATTCCGATAAATGGCTTGAGGCCATGAAATCTGAGATATGATCCATGTATGAGAACAAAGTATGGACTTTGGTGGACTTGCCCAATGATGGCAAGCCATAGAAAATAAATGGATCTTCAAGAAGAAGACTGACGATGATGGTAATATTACTGTCTACAATGCTCGACTTGTTGTGAAAGGTTTTCGACAAGTTCAAGGGGTTGACTATGATGAGACTTTCTCACCCGTAGCAATGTTTAAGTCTTTTTGAATCATGTTAGCAATTGCCGCATTTTATGATTATGAAACCTAGCTAATGGACGTCAAAACTGCATTCCTTAAAGGATTTTTTAAAGAAGAGGTGTATATGATGCAAACAGAAGGTTTTGTCGATCCTAAAGGTACCAACAAAGTGTGCAAGCTCCAGCGATCCATCTATGGACTAGTGCAAGCATCTTGGAGTTGGAATATACGCTTATATGAGGTGATCAAAGCATATGGTTTTATACAGACTTACGGTGAAGCCTGTATTTATAAGAAAGTGAGTGGGAGCTCTGTAATATTTCTGATTTTATATGTGGATGACATACTGTTGATTGGAAATGATATATAATTTCTGGATAACATAAAAGGATACTTGAATTAGATTTTTTTTCAATGAAAGACCTTGGTGAAGCTGCTTATATATTGGGCATCAAGATCTATAGGGATAGATCAAGACACTTAATTGGACTTTCACAAAGCACATACCTTGACAAAGTTTTGAAGAAGTTCAAAATGGATTAGTCAAAGAAATGGTTCTTGCGTGTGTTACAAGGTTTGAAATTGAGAGACTCAAAGCCCGACCATTGCAGAAGATAGAGAGAAAATGAAAGTCATTCCCTATGCCTCAGCCATAGGTTCTATCATGTATGCTATGTTGTGTACCAGACCTGATGTGTGCCTTTCCATAAGTTTGGCAGGGAGGTACCAAAGTAATCCAAGAGTGAATCACTGGACATCGGTCAAGAACATCCTGAAGTACCTGAAAAGGACCAAGGATATGTTTCTCGTTTATGGAGGTGACAAAGAGCTTGTCATAAATGGTTACATCAATGCTAGTTTCGACACTAATCCAGATGACTCTAAGTCACAAACCAAATACGTATTTATCTTGAATGGTGGAGCTGTCAGTTGGTGCAGTTCCAAGCATAGCATCATGGCGGGATCTACGTGTGAAGCGGAGTACATTGTTGCTTGAGAAGCAACACATGAAGGAGTCTGGATGAAGGAGTTCATATCCGATCTGGGTGTAATACCCAGTGCATCGGGTCCAATGAAAATATTTTGTGACAACACTGGAGCAATTGCCTTAGCGAAAGAATCCAGGTTTCACAAGAGAACCAAACACATCAAGAGACGCTTCAACTCCATTCATGAAAAGGTCAAGGATGGAGACATAGAGATTTGCAAAATACATACGAATCTGAATGTTGCAAACCCGTTGACTAAGCCTCTTTCGCGAACAAATCATGATCAGCACCAAGACTCCATGGGTGTTAGATTCATTACAATGTAATCTATATTGTTGATTCTAGTGCAAGTGGGAGACTTAAGGAAATATGCCCTAGAGACAATAATAAAGTTGTTATTTTATATTTCTTTATTCATGATAAATGTTTATTATTCATGCTAGAATTGTATTGATCGGAAACTTATATACATGTGTGAATACATAAACAAATATCGTGTCCCTAGTAAGCCTATACTAGACTAGCTCGTTGATCAAAGATGGTTAAGGTTTCCCTAACCATAGACATGTGTTATCACTTGATAACGGGATCACGTCATTAGGAGAATGATGTGATGGACAAGACCCATTTGTTAGCTTAGTGTATGATTATTCAGTTTATTGCTATTGCTTTCTTTATGTCAAATACATATTCCTTCGATTATGAGATCATGCAACTACCAGATACCGGAGGAATACCTTGTGTGATATCAAATGTCACAACATAATTGGGTGATCATAAAGATGCTCTGCGGGTATCTCTGAAGCTGTCTGTTGAGTTGGCATGGATCGAGATTAGGATTTTTCACTCTGTGTATTAGAGAGGTATCTCTGGGCCCTCTCGGTAATACACATCATAATAAGCTTGCAAGCAAAATGACTAAGGAGTTAGTTATGAGATGATGCATTAAGGAACGAGTAAAGAGATTTGCCGGTAACGAGATTGAACTAGGTATGAAGATACTAACGATCGAATCTTGGGCAAGTAACATACCAACAGACAAAGGGAATTACGTATGTTGTCATAACGGTTTGACTGATAAAGATCTTCGTAGAATATGTAGGAACTGATACGTCCATTTTGCATCATGCTTTTATATCGATATTTATTGCATTATGGGATGTTACTACACATTATGTCACAATACTTATGCCTTTTCTCTCTTATTTCATAAGGTTTGCACGAAGAGGGAGAATCCCGACAGCTTTAATTCTGGGCTGGAAAAGGAGCAAATATTAGAGACCTATTCTGCACAACTCCAAAAGTCCTGAAACTACACGAAAGTCAGTTTTGGAATATATTAAAAATATTGGGCGAAGAAAGCACCAGAGGAGGGCCACCCGGCAGCCACGAGGGTGGAGGGCGTGCCCTACCCCCTGGGCGCGCCCCCTGCCTCATGGGCCACCTGGCATGCCCCCGATGCCCATCTTCTGCTATATGGTGTCTTTTGCCCTGGAAAAAAATCATAAGGAATCTTTTGAGACGAAGCACCGCCGTCTCGAGGTGGAACCAGGGCAGGACCAATCTAGGGCTCCAGCGAGGCTATTCTGCTGGGGAAACATCCCTCCGGGAGGGGGAAATCGTCGCCATCATCATCACCATCGACCCTCTCATCGAGAGAGGGTCAATATCCATCAACATCTTCACCAAACAGCATCTCCTCTCAAACCCTAGTTCATCTCTTGTATCCGATCTTTGTCTCAAAACCTCAAATTGGTACCTATGGGTTGCTAGTAGTGTTGATTACTCCTTGTAGTTGATGCTAGTTGGTTTATTCGGTGGAAGATCATATATTCAGATCCTTAATGCTACTCAATACCCCTCTGATTATGAACATGAATATGATTTGTGAGTAGTTACGTTTGTTCCTGATGACATGGGAGAAGTCTTGTTATAAGTAATCATGTGAATTATGTATTTGTTCGATATTTTGATGAGATGTATGTTGTCTCTCCTCTAGTGGTATTATGTGAACGTCGACTACATGACACTTCAACATTGTTTGGGCCTAGGGGAAGGCATTGGGAAGTAATAAGTAGATGATGGGTTGCTAGAGTGACAGAATCTTAAACCCTAGTTTATGTGTTGCTTCATAATGGGCTGATTTGGATCCATATGTTTCATGCTATGGTTGTTTACCTTAATTCTTCTTTTGTAGTTGTGGATGCTTGCGAGGGGTGTTAATCATAAGTGGGATGCTTGTCCAAGGAATGGCAGTACCCAAGCACCGGTCCACCCACATATCAAATTATCAAAGTATTGAACACGAATCATATGAGCATGATGAAAACTAGCTTGACAGAAATTCCCATGTGTCCTTGGGAGCGCTTTGCTTTATATAAGAGTTTGTCTAGGCTTGTCCTTTACTACAAAAAGGATTGGGCCACCTTGCTGCACCTTGTTTACTTTTGTTACTTGTTACCCGTCATGAATTACCTTATCACAAAACTATCTGTTACCGATAATTTCAGTGCTTGCAGAGAATACCTTACTGAAAACCGCTTGTCATTTCCTTCTCCTCATTGAGTTCGACACTCTTACTTATAAAAAGGACTACGATAGATCCCCTATACTTGTGGGTCATCAAGAATCTTTTCTGGCATCGTTGCTGGGGAGTGAAGCGCCTTTGGTAGGTGGAATTTGGTAAGGAAACATTTATATAGTGTGCTGAAATTTACTGTCACTTGTTACTATGGAAAATAATTTTGTGAGGGGCTTGTCCGGGGTATCTTCACCCTGACCAGAAGTGCAAAGAGTTGCTCCTCAACCTACTGAACATACTGAAAATATTTACTTTGAAATTCCTTCGGGTATGATAGAGAAACTGCTAGCTAATCCTTATACAGGAGATGGAACATTGCATCCCGATATGCACCTAATCTATGTGGATTAGTTAAGCTTGCAGGTATGCCCGAGGATGTTATCAAGAAGAAGGCCTTCCCTTTATCTTTGAAGGGAAAGGCATTTACATGGTATAGGCCATGTGATTGAAATTGGAATTTCATCAGAAGTTTTCTCCTATGCATCTGGTTCATCGTGATCGTAATTATCTATATACCTATACTAATTAGCCACTCCATGATTGAAATTGGTATAGGCCATGTTAATCAGTAATTAGGAGCCATTAATTTGGTGGGACCAAATTAGTACGGTGGAGATTGATCCATCTAATTCTCGGTTAATAGTTTCAGCAAAAGGAAAAAAAATTGACTAGAAGGCCCACAAATCTCTCACGGTTGAAGAAAATAGAGATCATCATGCCAGATTTCCCTAAGATATCTCTATCTACTCCACGTCTCTTCTAAAAAAACAGAAATCATACTTCACGTCTCTTATCTCTCCCCGTAGAAAAAATAACTTGAGCCAATCGTGTACACCATGGAAACAGAAAACATACTTCACGTCTCTTCTCTCTCCCTGTAGAAAAAATAACGTGAACCAATCGTGTACACCATGGATTCTCTCCCATCTCTCCTCACGTCCATGGAGCATGGACAAATACGAGATACAACAGCACTTTTTTAGGGGGGAACAATACCAGCCCAACATTAATCCTGAGAAACATATGCGAATTGACCTTCCGAGTTGTGAAGAACTCTCTCGCCAGATTTGCAAATGGAAAAAATCCAGTGCAGACTACAGAAAAGAGCATGTCCCCATGACCTCCGTGGCTTCGTCGCCGCCGCCAGCCGATGCATCAACAAGCGGCACATACCTCCCCTTTGCGTATACATGCAGTCATCGGTCGTCGTGAAATTTCATATGTTCTGGAAACTATCTAACAGAAAGGTACCATCAGATCAGGTATGCTCAACTCTCCTAATTGTGCATCTCTGCAACCTCTGAAATTCTCTTGACAAGTACGTACAACAATTCATTATGAACAGATGCAAATTGACCTTCCAATCTGTGAAGAACTCTCTGGCCAGATTTGCCAATGGAAAAAGTCCAGTGCAGACTACAGGAAACAACATGTCTCCATGGCCTCCGTGGCTTCACCGCTGCCGCCAACCGATGCATCAACAAGCGGCACGTACCTCCGCTTTGCCTATACATGCAGTCATCGGTTGTTTTGAAATTTCATCTGTTCTGGAAATTATCTAACAGAAAGGTACCATCAGATCAAGTATGGTCGACTCTCCTAATCGTGCATCTCTCCAACCTCTAAATTTCACTTGCCAAGTACGTACAACAATCCATTATGTATATGTAAGGATGGTGATTCAGCTGGTATGATCCAACAATATTGCATGTATATTCCTGTCCATGGTCTTATCTCATGATGGCTAATTTAGCAGGTTCAATCTACTCAAGCATGCATGTCGGGCTCTCCCGAAGTCTTGATCGAGTTCATGTTCAACCTTTCAGTCTCAGTTTCCATGTGCTAATATGTGATAACACATATACTCCATAATGGTTGATTTTGCAGAAATGGGAATATGGCCCGTTCAAAGCACAGCGGGTGCTTAGATCCAGTGGTCATTGCGCCTGCATGTCCACCTTCTCCTAGAAAGATGACGCCAAGTATCACCCATCAGCCAGTCTTTTAAACCTGTGTATGTATATGCAAACTTTTTTACATCAGCCAGATTTGTTCCCTCAAATTATCTGGCCGATTATTTACGTGAGGCCCTAGAAAACGAGCTGGTGAGAGCCAAGGGCTCCACAAGTTAGAAGTAGTGTTCTCAGTCACTTTCATTGTTAGGTGAAATAACCTGTGTACTTTGTTTATTCATTTTCAAAGATTTATCAACCTGGTGCAAAGTTTAGCTAGGCTATGCAAAATTGGGTTGCCATAAATAACTAAAGAGCATGCATATTATATTAAGCACTATATCTTCTGTGTGGAATATTTAGAATTTTATTATCCAATAGGATTAGATAGGAAAACAGTGGAACTGGAGCCATTCAATCTAACATGCAGGCATGCATATATATATCGATATGTCTCAAAGCATGAAGGTCAGTTCACATGTTGAGTCGTTCATGAAGATTTCATTCCGAATCTGGAGAACCTACGTCTATACGCTGGACTAACTAAGTAACATCCAGATCTATTCATGTGAATTTTAATTTCCTGTAGATATTCTGCATGACATTATATCTTTAAATTCTAACGATATATATAATGTGCAATATTCACACTTTTCTTATGAAATATGAGGACATAGGGAAACACCAAAACTAAAGCCAATCTATGTGACGCGCACGCGTGCAGGTAGGCTGAAGATTATTATTACGGCTCAAAGCATCGAGGTCTTTTCACAGTTTGAGTCGTCCATGATATATTTTTTGGAATATGGAGAACCCGTTAGCATATATACTACACTCTTAAATAAGAACTGTCCAGTTCTCTTCATGTGAGTTTTAATTTCCTGTTTTCATTTCCACATGCCGTTATCTTGGACTTCTAATGATACCATTTTACATAATGTCATCTGGTCTCCCACAAATCCGTTAGCTATTATTATGTGAATATATATAGTAGCATGTATGTGGGTTCCAGAAATCATACTTCTTGGTTGTGGCATACGGCTAAGCAATGGCATATGCAATCAAACAGTGTGCATTTGGCCAATGACTAGGTCTCTTTTTTTCATTGTCTACATGTCTAGATCTCAGATGTTAGAGTCATGTTTCTGCCATATATAGGTTTACTGAAATTGGTTCGTACAATTTTCTTCGTTTCCTATAATATTTATATCCCGTGTAATCAGAAGAAATACTAGGAATTATGATTATTACATAAGTGGCATGACATCCTAACGGCAAGGACATTTACATAATGATATGCCATATTTTGCATATGTACTATTCGAGTTCAACCAATAATGAGCATCTTCTCTATGTTAATGATGCACTCATAATTGTCTATAATTTATGTAGCTAATATGGATCTCTTACGTGGGAAAAAACACTGAAGTTATCAATCCGCAGATCGTTCATAATATAGTTATAAAAAAACAAGTTGATTCACTAATGCATGTAAAAATAAAGCGTAACAAGTGATTTGTACAATTCACAAAATTTCTTCTACTATAAACGCCATAGACTACCTGTAGAAATAGGCAGTGTACTGGTTCTTTGGCATTGCTTTTCTTAGAGGGCTTATGGTCATGTTGTTCAAGGAATTTTGTTGTCTGAAATTGATATAAACTGAATGGAACGGTAATATTGAAAAAAAATGAAGTTCACATGTTGAATCATAAATTGAAAATTTCTTATCATAAACATTTTTCCTCTTCAATAATTGCAATAAAATTGCCTATTCTTTTGCAGATGAAACGTGAGCCTCTACTTCTGAATGTATGGATTTAATTTATTTCGCTAATGTTGGCGTTGTACCTGTGATTATGGTGGCCTATGGTTGCAAACTTGCTGAGAAAGCATTGTCAACAATATAATGAAGGTGTTTAATTATAGTCCCATACAACCTCTAATTCTTTCTTAATACCAGCAATGACAAATTTATCAAAAAACTACTAATTATTTCTCCATGTATATCTCATGATTACATCCACACGTTATATCTACAAAATTTGCGTACGTGTGTTCCCTTCATAATGATATTTTTCTTCTTATTATTAGCAGGTGCATGTTCCTTCAGCAGGTGATTGTTTTAACGGGCAAAAAACTAACAGCGTCCAGAGACATACTTATATGCACACATCAGTTTTTGTATGATAAGTTGATAACTTGATGGAGACTTATGTTTGTTGCACTTTTGTATTATTCAAATGAAACATAAAAAATATTATGATTATATGTTTATGTAACCTCAAATAGCTAGCCCGTGCATGTGCACGGGTTGACGACTAGTATATATAATTTTTGGCCTCGTGAAGGAGAAAGTATCGCTCAATCTTGGGGGAGGCTTAAGTCAATGTTATATTCATGCCCCAATCATGACCTCTCAAGATAAATTATTATTCAAAAAATTTATGCTTGGCTTTCTCTTAATGATCGCTCCATGCTCGATACTTCTTGTACCGGTTCTTTTATGATGAAGACTATTAAATTCAGATGGGATTTATTGGAAATAAGTAAACGCAACTCTGAAGATTGGGAACTCGACGAAGGTAAGGAGTCAGGTATAACCACTAAGTTTGATTTTGTTAAATCTTTTATGGATACCAATGCTTTTCGTGAATTTAGCACTAAATATGGACTTGACGCTGAGATAGTAGCTTCTTTATGTGAATCATTTGCTACTCATGTTGATCTCCCTAAGGAGAAGTGGTTTAAATATCATCCTACCATTGAATTAAAGGTAGTAGAACCTATTAAAGTTGAACAAAAAGCTATTACTTATAATGTTAATCCTATTGTTCCTACTGCTTATATTGAGAAACCACCCTTTCCTGTTACAATAAAGGATCATGCTAAAGCTTCAACTATAGTTCGTAGGAGTAATGCTAGAACACCTACACCCCCTAAGCAAATTAAAGTTGAACCTAGTATTTATATGGTTAAAGATCTCTTGGTTGATAATATTGATGGGCATGTTATTTACTTGTGTGATGAAGCTGCTAGAATTGCTAGACCCCGATACTAAAAATAAACATAGGCCTATTGTTGGCATGCCTGTTGTTTCTGTTAAAATAGGAGATCATTGTTATCATGGCTTATGTGATATAGGTGCTAGTGTGAGTGCAATACATCATCCTTATACAAAGAAATTATGCATGATATTGCACCTGCCGAAATAGAAGGTATTGATATTACTATTAAGCTTGCCAATAGAGATATTATTTCACCGATTGGGATTGTTAGAGATGTTGAAGTCTTGTGTGGGAAAATAAAATACCCTACTGATTTTCTTGTTCTTGCTTCCCCACAAGATGACTTTTGTCCCATTATATTTGGTAGACCCTTCTTGAATACTGTTAATACAAAGATAAACTGCAAAAAGGATATTGTTACTGTTGGTTTAGGGGATATGTCTCATGATTTTAATTTTGTAAATTTTGTAGACAAGCCCATGATAAAGAATTGCCTAGTAAAGATGAAACTATTGGTCTTGCTTCTATTGTCGTGCCTCCTAATGATCCTTTAGAACAATATTTGCTTGACCATGAAAATGATATGTTTATGAATGAAAGAAGGGAAATAGATGAAGTATTCTTTAAGCGGGGACCCATTTGGAAACACAACTTGCATGTTGAAATCCTAGGGGACCCTCCTCCACCTAAGGGAGATCCCATGTTTGAGCTTAAACAATTACCTGATACTTTGAAATATGCTTATCTTGATGAAAAGAAGATATATCCTATTATTATTAGTGCTAACGTTCCAGAGCATGAAGAAGAGAAATTATTGAAAACTCTGAAGAAGCACCGTGCTGCTATTGGATATACTCTTGACGATCTTAAGGGCATTAGTCCCACTCTATGCCCGCACAAAATAAAATTGGAGAAAGACACTAAACCAGTTATTGATCACCAACGATGGTTAAATCCTAAGATGAAAGAAGTGGTAAGAAATGAAATACTAAAGCTTCTGGAGGCAGGTATAATTTATCCTGTTGCTGATAGTCAGTGGGTAAGTCTTGTTCATTGTGTCCCTAAGAAGGGAGGTATTACTGTTGTTCCTAATGATAAGGATGAATTGATCCCACAAAGAATTGTTACACGTTATAGAATGGTAATTGATTTCTGCAAATTAAATAAAGCTACTAGGAAGGATCATTACCCTCTACCTTTTATTGATCAAATTCTAGAAAGATTATCCAAACATACACATTTCTGCTTTCTAGATGGTTATTCTGGTTTCTCTCAAATACGTATGTCAAAAGAGGATCAGGAAAAGACCACTTTTACTTGCCCTTTCGGTACCTTTGCTTATAGACATATGCCTTTTGGTTTATGTAATGCACCTGCTACCTTTCAAAGATGTATGACTGCTATATTCTCTGACTTTTGTGAAAAGATTGTTGAGGTTTTCATTGATGATTTCTCCGTTTATGGAACTTCTTTTGATGATTGCTTAAGCAACCTTGATCAAGTTTTGCAGAGATGTGAAGAAACTAATCTTGTCTTGAATTGGGAGAAGTACCACTTTATGGTTAATGAAGGCATTGTCTTGGGGCATAAAATTTCTGAAAGAGGTATTGAAGTTGATAAAGCTAAAGTAGATGCTATTGAAAAGATGTCGTGTCCTAAGGACATCAAAGGTATAAGAAGTTTCCTTGGTCATACTAGTTTTTATAGGAGGTTTATTAAAGACTTCTCTAAAATTTCTAGGCCTCTAACTAATCTCTTGCAAAAAGATATTCCCTTTGTTTTCAATGATGATTGTGTAGAAGCGTTTGAAATACTTAAGAAAGCCTTGATTTTCGCACCTATTGATCAACCACCTGATTGGAATTTACCCTTTGAAATTATGTGTGATGCTAGTGATTATGCTGTAGGTGTTGTTCTAGGACAAAAAGTTGATAAGAAATTAAATGTTATCCAATATGCTAGTAAAACTCTAGACAGTGCCCAGACACATTATGCTACTACTAAAAAAGAATTTTTAGCAGTTGTGTTCGCTTGTGATAAGTTCAGAGCTTATATTGTTGATTCTGAAGTAACTGTTCACACTGATCATGCTGCTATTAAATATCTTATGGAAAAGAAAGATGCTAAACCTAGACTTATTAGATGGGTTCTCTTGCTACAAGAATTTGACTTGCATATTATTGATAGAAAGGGAGCTGAGAACCCCGTTGCAGACAACCTGTCTAGGTTAGAAAATGTTCCGTATGACCCACTGCCTATTGATGATAGCTTTCCCGATGAACAATTAGCTGCCATAAATGCTTCTCGTACTGCTCCATGGTATGCTCATTATGCTAATTACATTGTTGCTAAATTTATACCACCTAGTTTCACATACCAACAAAATAAAAAAGTTTTTCTATGATTTAAGACATTACTTTTGGGATGACCCACACCTTTATAAAGAAGGAGCAGATGGTGTTATTAGATGTTGTGTACCTGAGCATGAACATGAACATATCCTACGCAGGTGTCACTCCGAGGCTTATGGAGGACACCACGTTGGAGATAGAACTGCACATAAGGTATTGCAATCCGGTTTTTATTGGCCTACTCTTTTCAAAGATGCCCGTAAGTTTGTCTTGTCTTGTGATGAATGTCAAAGAATTGGTAATATTAGTAGACGTCAAGAAATGCCTATGAACTATTCACTTGTTATTGAACCATTTGATGTTTGGGGCTTTAATTATATGGGACCTTTTCCTTCCTCTAACGGGTATATACATATTTTAGTTGTTGTTGATTACGTTACTAAGTGGGTAGAAGCTATTTCAACTAGTAGTGTTGATCATAACACCTCTATTAAGATGCTTAAAGAAGTTATTTTTCCGAGGTTTGAAGTCCCTAGATATTTAATGACTGATGGTGGTTCACATTTTATTCATGGTGCTTTTCGTAAAATGCTTGCTAAGTATGATGTTAATCATAGAATTGCATCTCCATACCACCCTCAATCTAGTGGTCAAGTAGAATTGAGTAATAGAGAGATTAAATTAATTTTGCAAAAGACTGTTAATAGATCTAGAAAGAATTGGTCCAAGAAACTTGATGATGCATTATGGGCCTATAGAACTGCATATAAAAATCATATGAAAAATCATATGTCTCCGTATAAAATGGTTTATGGAAAAGCATGTCACTTACCTCTCGAACTAGAACATAAGGCATATTGGGCCATTAAAGAGCTCAATTATGATTTCAAACTTCCTGGTGAGAAGAGGCTATTTGACATTAGCTCACTTGATGAATGGAGAACCCAGGCCTATGAGAATGCCAACTTGTTTAAAGAAAAAGTTAAAACATGGCATGACAAAAGTATACAAAAGCATGAGTTTAATGTAGGTGATTATGTTTTGCTATACAACTCTCATTTAAGATTTTTTGCAGAAAAACTTCTCTCTAAATGGGAAGGCCCTTACATTATCGAGAAGGTCTATCGTTCCAGTGCCATAAAAATCAACAACGTCGAAGGCACAAATCCGAAGGTGGTGAACGGTCAAAGAATCAAACATTATATCTCAGATAATCCCATAAATGTTGAAATCAATGTTATCGACACCGTAACCCCGGACACTTTCTAGAATGTTTCAGACTCCGAAAAGGAATAGGTATGTGGTACAGTAAGTAAACCGACTCCAAAACTGCTCAAATAGTAATTTTTCTCTGTTTTGGAATATTTAAAAATTAGGAAAATGAGAAGTAGTCCGAAAGAGACACGAGGCGTCCACGAGGGTGGAGGGCGTGCCCCCTGCCTCGTGGCCACCTCGTGTGCCCTCCGGACTCTATTTTCTTGCACGATGCTTATTTTGGTCGGTAAAAATTCATTATATAATCTCCCGAAGGTTTTGACCACCGTACCACGACAAAATATTCTGCTTTTGTTTCGAGTTGTTTTTCTGACAGATCTAGATCACCATGATGTCTCCAAGCGGCCCCAAGGACAAGTTTTTCGAGAAGGTCATCAACCCTTACCTCGTGGAGGTGCTGCAACACCCTCAAACCATTGAGATGCGTGAGGGGGTGCTGCACATCCGCGATGTTGAGGGACCGAGGGGGACCGAAAGCGTGGAGACAAGACTCGAAGCAATGGAGCAACAAGTTTTCAAGTGTCAAGGGATGGTGGAACACGGACTCAACGCCAACCACATGTTGATCGCAGAGTTCACCAACAACCACAAGCTGGATGCCAATAACATTGGGGAGACCATCTTGAAGATTCACGAGAAAATTGAGCACCTCCAAGCCCAGATCTATGAACTGCAAAACCAAAACTGTGAGTATGAATATAGATTCAAGAGGATGAGTTTGGCTGCAGATTTGAGGATCCCGGAGACTCGATCATCCTTCTATGATAGTGAGCCTATGCCTTGGAAGATGGACTACAAGCTAACATCATCAACAACTCCATCATCACCACCTCCGAAGAAAGAGACATAAATACATGGGTATGGGCACTCCCCTTGGCAACTGCGAAGCTTGGGGGAGGTGCCCCAGTATCGTATCACCATTACACCTCTATCTTTACCGTTTTTCTTAGTTCGAAACTTTTAGTTATAGCTTGATATAGTAGAATAAAGTTCTAGTTTGATCTAGTTTTGAGTTTTGTTTTGATGCCTATCTATGTAATCGAGTCCGTGAGCTATATATAATAAAGAGTAGTTTTGAGTTGAGGGCTTTGCCATCTTGCTATGATCTTGAGGGAATAAAAACAAAGAATAAAAGGAAATAAAAAGATCATATTGATCTTATGGAAAGTAATGACCTCACATATAAAGTGTATGATGAATAAAAGTTGTTGAGAGTTGACAAACATAGTTTTGGTCATGGTTGCAATTAATAGGAAGTAACAAAGAAGGAGAGGTTTTCACATATAAATATACTATCTTGGACATATTTTATGATTGTGGGCACTCGTTAAAATATGACATGCTAAAAAGTTGATGTTGGACAAGAAAGACAACGTAATGGATTATGTTTTCTTATATCTAAATTTAAAACAATAATGAGGCTAGCCAACTCGCTCCCAAGGAGCTCCCCCTTTCAGCCTTCATTGCCTGTCGGATGCTGGTCAACAGGGTCATCTGCGTGTTGCTTCCCATTGGATCATCGCGTCTTGCACCGTGCCTCGTTTTGACCGGCTGATGAAAACAATGGGGCGAATGACCTCTGGGCTCATGGCGATAGGCTGGGTCAAATGTTTTTGGGTGTTCGTGCGGCCTCTCCTCATGCGCCGCGTGCGCGCGTCATGGGCTCCCGCTTTTGCCATTCACTTCTTTGTCTGGTTGGCAGCCGCATATGCACCCGATTTCTGCACCCGCGGCTGTGCTGTGCCGATGACGGGTGGGCATGTGCGGAGGGGTCAGACGGTGCATGTGCACCCAGCTTCTGCACCTGCGGATTCTTTCCACTGTATGACTTGTGGGCCTAGTTCGTTTGTTGTCCTACACGTCGGCGAGTGGTGTTCGTTCGGTCCGTGTCCAGTCGCTTCGTCCAGGTTGGAAGGAGTTGTTGGGCTGCACTGTGGGCTGCTTGGTGCCTAGCTGACTCCTGGGCTAGGTCGTGTCTCATCCTGTGGTCTTTCGTCACCATTTTTTGCCGCACACCGCTGCTCAAGGGCTCGTGTAGACGGACGGTCACAATTTTCTGTTGTATGGGTGTATGTTGCGTGCATCTGCCCCTCCCTCGCTACCGGCGTACTGTGGTTGATGCACGGCTCGACCACACCGACGTGCAAGCGTCGCAGCATGGTCGTGCGCGATAGGGCCCCTAACGACGAGGCGTGCGCATCCACGATCCTGCTGACGACTAGAGGGAAGCCCCGGGAGCTGCCGTTCGCACTGCTGGCGGAGCGGTGGATGGTGGTGGCCTTGATGGGGGCCACCACAGGATGGGGATGAACGCGGTGGGGGCGCCGCCGGGGGGCGGATCGGGGCGGCGAGCGAGCGGGAGAACACACTGCTCTCCTTTGGCCGAGCCGTCGACCATGCGGCCGTCGCCATCGTAGAGTTCGACGTCCAGGTATATACAGACACAAATGAAGCTAGCCTCTGCTTGAATTTCCCATCATTAGTTCGCAATTGATACGCTGCTAGCTTGTTTAAGCTTGGACTCTTGTTGGCTTGTCTCGCTTCCTTCGACTGAACTCTGATGCGATCTATTGTGGTGACACTTGTTTGCTCGATGGGCGACGCTGGTTGAGGTTCATCCTGCTCGCCTTCTTGTGTTTTTCACCTCACCTCTCTCTTTGTTTTGCCTACTAATCTCGCATGCTTGGGCTCGTTTTGTCCATGCGTAGTTTGTTTCGACTTGCCGTTGTCGCCTGCGTCGACGCGTGTGTTTTCTGTCCTTCGCGTTCAGGTTTGTGCACGCCACTTCTGCTCGCCTATAACCTGTTCGTAGAAATGTGTTTGTGCTAACGTTTGTTCTTTGGATTAGTCTGTTTTCTTCGGTTTCTTCCTTCCTAGCTCTGGTAAATAGGTTGTTCTTTTCCTTTTCTGAACCGCAAGTGTTTCTTGCTTGCATCTGCATCTTTGCATGTCGTGGTTGTTTACTGACTGGTTCTTTTCTATATTTCGTAGGTTGTACGATCTCGCCCGTTGCTGCGTCAACATTCTGGTCGTTGCTTCATCTCTGTTTTACTCATCAAAGTTTGCTGATCTCTCCTCTGTCTACCTTCCTATTCTACTTTCTTTATGTACTATCATGTTGGCTATCCTACTAGTTGTTTTTGTATGTACTATCATGTTATCTTAGCCTACTAATCGTTTGAATATATTTAGCTGTCTTTCTAACAATAGCCCATCAAGCTAGCAATATTTCATAAGCAACACTTATTACAACAGAGATTGACGAGTATGATATAAATAGTTTAATTAAATAGCTGTCGTAATATGGAAAATTCATGTATTTTCTGTTGCTGTTCAAGAGTATGCCTGTTAAGAGATTCAGTTGCCATGGTTCCCTGAGCAGGATTCAGTTTTACATGGATTATTCTAGATAAATTCAAGTTATTTGTGTTGGGACACCTAAGCTGACCTTATACCTTTCTATTTAGGAGATGGCAGCAGTATATACAAAATATATCACTAATTATTTGTGGAGTTCATTCTTGATAGGAGCAGAACTGTTATAGTTGATGTCAACACGTCCAGGTGAGTTTCACCCAATCCTTCTTCACACCTCTCTCCCTCTCCCTCTAACTCTCTCTAACTCTGCAACTCTGCGAGCTTATGTAGTGTGCTCTGCTCCAATGATTTTTAATTGTTGTAAATAAATATCTCTTTTTCATTTTCTATGCTGAAAGGAATGGTCATGCTTATGTTTTACTATTTGTAAAATTAACATATGCCAGTTGGCTTCTTCAGGTGGCTTATTGTTGATTTTATTTTCTTGTCCGCCTCTATGAATTTTTTGAAGGACTTGTCAATCCAATGGATTCTGATGCATGATGTGTTGATTTTATTTTCTTGTCCGCCTCTATGAAAGTTTCGATGGACTTGTCAATCCAATGGATTCTGATGCATGATCTTGAATTAGATATGGCTGCCAGTATGCAGGCCATCTTGAGTGTCTCATCTAGATCAATGGGAACAAGAAAGTACACATATTAGGAAACTGAATGTGGCAACACTTATTTTCGTCTAGATGACTGCCAGTATGCACGATGTTGAATTTTTGTCAGAATAGCGTACCTAAACAGTTGGTTGTTCGTCTAGATTAAACACCCAACTATAAGAATGGGTTGACAACACTAATTGACTATTGGCGCTTCAATGTTGTCCAGATTCATCATTTTTTTGCCATTGATTTTCCAGATGGTATTTCAGAGGCTTCTTATTAGTGACTTCCAACTTCCATACAAAGCATGAGTGAATTTCTTGTTTCAAATATTGATATGTTGATTACGGACACTAATTGACATTGTGACCTTGATGCTTGATAGAATTGCATCAATGAATTTCTTGTTTTCTTGTTACTTGCTTTGCTCAATGTATATCTTGGTCTATTATTGTGTGACTTTGCAAATGTAAAACTGAGGCTTTTCGGCCTTGGTAATTTTGATTCTTGTCATGTTCAGGATTCAGACGATTCTGAAACCATATTTATAATTTTTCTTGGTATTTAGGTTTGAGTTGCACAATAAAAAATCGATGATTGTTTACTTATGGATGGTAATATATTTATTTTCATTGGTTTTGAAGTTATAAGAAGGTCACCATGACAACTGATATTAAGGTTTAGTAGTTCTACTCATTTTTATTCTTTGAGATACTCCTCCAATGCAATTTATTTTCATTGGTTTTGAAATTATAAGAAGGTCACCATGACAATTGATATTAAGGTTTAGTAGTTCTACTCATTTTTATTCTTTGAGATACTCCTCCAATGCAAGTTTGATGCAACATTGGATATTTTCACACCTTTAACCTTATGAAACATTTGCTTTTGTCTTATTTCAGTGTGTTTATTTTCCATCTTTATGTGCTCAGGGCCAAAAGAGTTGCTAATCTTGCAGTTTTAATAGACGTACATGCTACAACATGGGAAAAAATAAGGGGAGTTTTTAGATTACCTCTAGGTTATCAGATGAAATTCAGTTAAATTTTAGGAAGGTTTAGGAGTATCTCCCTCTTTTGTATAAATTTGGCTCCACAATTGCTTAAACAATAGCTAGGTTCTAGAACAAACCAGCTATGAATAATTGCATTGTTACTTCAGCAAAAAGTTCCCGGGCATTCTATGTGTTCCTCTGAACTTGGTTGAAAGTATTCCTTTTGTTATCCTTCTCACTAAGCATGTTACCTTTGTTGCTGAATTTTGCCTACAGTTTATGTATATTAGACTCACATGATTACTTGATGGCTGATGTGGATTCTACAACTTGGAAAGCACATCTAGGATAGTCAAGTTTTGTGTGTCGCCCGGGAGAAAGCTTGCTAATCCATTCAACCACTTACATGAGAATCCAGTGCCGCAGGTGACTCAATCACGCAAGAACTGTTGTTAAGTTTTTCCTTTTCTCCTTTGATTATACAAGACGCAAAGTGAAGGGTAGAAAATATTTCCATTCTTGTTGAATTGGTGGGACTGCACCAAGTAAGTGCCCGTGCTCTAGATGTTTATATTTTAGAGCAAGAAGCCAAATCAGCTTGTTCAATGTAAATCTTAGAAAACTTTGTTGTTTATTGTCACTTCCATATCTGTTCTAAAATTTTGTTGCTAGTGTGGTACTTTTCAATCTTGGTTTGCCCTTCCATTGCAGCAATGTCCTTGTTTCTTCATTTGATTTCTCGTTTCATGTTTGCACCTCTATTACAATAGAAAACATGTCATAAATATTGTTTGTCCAGTTCCCTTCAAAAAAGAAGAGATGGCTATAGAGAGTGGCTCCATCACTGAGAGACGACAAACGTTGTGCAAGGCATTGTTTGTTCAGCTACTTTAAAAAATGAAGGAATTACAGTGCATCTGACCTATAAAGGGGCTGTGTAGGATAAAATGGTATGGTTCTAGACAAGTGGGAGGGGACAGACAAAAGCGTGACTTGGATTCCTAAGTTCCAGCGAATGTAGCAAAATTGTAGAGAATGCCCGCATTTTGGAAACTTGATCACATAGTTTGAGGCTATGTTTCTTTCAAATTTTATTATTAAGAGGATCCTTATCATTGTCAAATTGTCAAGCATTTATTTTTAAATAACTCCTGGTTTGAAATGGGACCTTGCACCATGCAACAAGTAATGTTATTATAATCTTAATGTAGACAACAAACCTCCATTCTATTTAGCATTATTACTAGACAAAAACAACAATAGAAACATTGAATAAACAAGAATGGACCTGAGTTAATGTGTCAGCATGCTAACCATATTTTCAACTAAAAAATGTTTCCTTAACTGGTCTATACATGTTACACAAATATGATTTTTTTTCAACCTCACATTTCTCACCATGATAAACATATTTTTAATATAGCATGATTTAACGCATGGACTTTCTACTCCCAATATTGAATATGTCCTTGCAAACTAGAACTATTTTCACCGACAACATGTCTTTAGCGGGTCTCTGTGCCATTTGGCGCAACGGGTCAACTAGTAAGTTATATTGTCATGGATCATCCAACATGTTGAGCTTGCCTTTCCACCTCATGCTAGCCAAGTTCTTTGCACGAAGTAGAGATACTACTTGTGCTTCCAAACATCCCTAAACCCAGTTTTGCCATGAGAGTCCACCATACCTACCTATGGATTGAGTAAGATCCTTCAAGTAAGTTGCCATCGGTGCAAGCAATAAAAATTGCTCCCTAAATATGTATGATCTATTAGTGAGAAGAAAATAAGCTTTATACGAGCTTGTGATATGGAAGAAATAAAAAGCGGCGGATTGCATAATAAAGGTCCTTATCACAAGTGGTAATATAAAGTGACATTCTTTTGCATTAAGATTTTGTGCATCCAACCATAAAAGCGCATGACAACCTCTGCTTCCCTCTGCAAAGGGCCTATCTTTTATTTTTACCCTCTACCTTCATACAAGAGTCATGGTGATCTTCACCTTTCCTTTTTACACTTTATCCTTTGGCAAGCACTATGTGTTGGAAAGATCCTGATATATATATCCACTTGGATGTGAGTTTTCATAAAATATTATTATTGAGATTACCCTTGAGGTAAAAGGTTGGGAGGCGAAACTATAAGCCCTATCTTTCTCTATGTCCGATTGAAACTTCATACCCATAAGTATCGCGTGAGTGTTAGAAATTGTGAAAGACTAAATGATAGTTGAGTATGTGGACTTGCTGAAAAGCTCTTATATTGACTCTTTCGGATGTTATGATAAATTACAATTGCTTCAATGACCGAGATCATAGTTTGTTAGTTTGCAATGAAGTTTCTGATTCATACTTTACATTGTCAATAGATTGTTACTTTAGCATAAGAAATCATATGACAATATATATGTTGCTGTTCTAAAGATGATCATGATGCCCTCATGTCTGTATTTTCTTTTATCGACACCTCTATCTCTAAACATGTGGACATATTTTTTGATATCAGCTTTCACTTAAGGACAAGCGAGGTCTAAGCTTGGGGGAGTTGATACGTCCATTTTACATCATGCTTTTATATCAATATTTATTGCATTATGGGCTGTTACTACACATTATGTCACAATATGTATGCCTTTTCTCTCTTATTTTATGAGGTTTACACGAAGAGGGAGAATGTCGGCAGCTTGAATTCTGGGCTGGAAAAGGAGAAAATATTAGAGACCTATTCTACACAACTCCAAAAGTCCTGAAACTCCACAAAAGTCAGTTTTGGAATATATTAAAAATATTGGGCGAAGAAAGCACCTGAGGGGGGCTACCCACCAGCCACGAGGGTGGAGGGCGCGCCCTACCCCCTGGGCGTGCCCCTTGCCTCGTGGGCCACCTGGCATGCCCCCGATGCCCATCTTCTACTATATGGTGTCTTTTGCCCTGGAAAAAAATCATAAGGAAGATTTCGGGACGAAGCACCACCGTCTCGAGGCGGAACCTGGCAGGACCAATCTAGGGCTCCGGCGGAGCTGTTCTGCCGGGGAAACATCCCTTCGGGAGGGGGAAATCATCGCCATCATCATCACCATCGATCCTCTCATCATGAGGCGGTCAATATCCATAAATATCTTCACCAGCACCATCTCCTCTCAAACCCTAGTTCATCTCTTGTATCCGATCTTTGTCTCAAAACCTCATATTGGTACCTGTGGGTTGCAAGTAGTGTTGATTTCTCCTTGTAGTTGATGCTAGTTGGTTTATTCGGTGGAAGGTCGTATGTTCAGATCCTTAATGCTATTCAATACCCCTCTGATTATGAACATGAATATGATTTGTGAGTAGTTACATTTGTTCCTGAGGACATGGGAGAAGTCTTGTTATAAGTAATCATGTGAATTTGGTATTCGTTCGATATTTTGATGAGATGTATGTTGTCTCTCCTCTAGTGGTGTTATGTGAACGTCGACTACATGACACTTCACCATTGTATGAGCCTAGAGGAAGGCATTAGGAAGTAATAAGTAGATGATGGGTTGCTAGAGTGATAGAAGCTTAAACCCTAGTTTATGCGTTGCTTCGTAAGGGGCTGATTTGGATCCATATGTTTCATGTTATGGTTAGGTTTACCTTAATTCTTTTTTCGTAGTTGCGGATGCTTGCGGAGGGGTTAATCATAAGTGCGATGCTTGTCCAAGGAAGGGCAGTACCCAAGCACCAGTCCACCCACATATCAAATTATCAAAGTAACGAACGTGAATCATATGAGCATGATGAAAACTAGCTTGACAGAAATTCCCATGTGTCCTCGGGAGCGCTTTGCTTTATATAAGAGTTTGTCCAGGCTTGTCCTTTGCTACAAAAAGGATTGGGCCACCTTGATGCACCTTGTTTCATTTTGTTACTTGTTACTCGTCACGAATTACCTTATCACAAAACTATTTGTTACCGATAATTTTAGTGCTTGCAGAGAAACCTTACTAAAAACCGCTTGTCATTTCCTTCTGCTCCTTGTTGGGTTCGACACTCTTACTTATCAAAAGGACTACGATAGATCCCCTATACTTGTGGGTCATCAGGAACCAATATGGGCATCCAGGTTCCGCAATTGGTTATTGACCGGAGTGGTGTCTTGGTCATGTGTATATAGTTCTCGAACCCATAGGGTCCGCACGCTTAACGTTCGTTGACGGTATAGTGTTATATGATTTATATGATTTGGTGATAGAATGTTATTTGGAGTCCTAGATGAGATGACAAACATGAAGAGAAGCTCCGGAATGGTCCGAAGGTAAAGATTGATATATATGACGATGATATTCGGACATCGGAAGAGTTTCGGAATGCACCGGGTAGTCATCGGATCACCGAAAGGGGTTTCGATCAACCCCGGGAGGTCTATGGGCCTAATGGGCCAAGGGGGGAGACACACCAGCTGATACGTCTCCATTGTATCTACTTTTCCTCTTGTTTTGGACTCTAATTTGCATGATTTGAATGAAACTAACCCGGACTAACGCTGTTTTCAGCAGAACTACCATGGTGTTGTTTTTGTGCAGAAATAAAAGTTCACGGAATGGAACGAAACTTTGCGAGGATTTTTTTATACAGTAAAAGAAAATATCTGGAGCCAAGAACCACCGGAGGGGGGCACCTTGGTGGGCACAAACCACCAGGGTGCGCCACCCCCTCCAGGCGCGCCCAGGTGGGTTGTCCCCACCTGGTGGCCCCGAAGACCCTGAAACCAATGCTATAAAATCCTATTTTTCCAGAAAAAAAATCAGGGAGAAAGAATTATCGCGTTTCACGAGACAGAGTCGCCGCTGTCTCCTATTCTTCATCAGGAGGCCAGATCTGGAGTCCATTTGGGGCTCCGGAGAGGGGGATCTTCGATTTTTATCATTACCAACACATCTCCATCGCCAATTCCATGATGCTCCCCACCGGAGTGAGTAATTCCTTTGTGTGCTCGCTGGTCGGTGAGGAGTTGGATGAGGTTCATCATGTTATCGACTTAGTTTTGTTAGGGCATGACCCCTAGTATCCACTATGTTATGAGATTGATGCTGCTATGACTTGCCATGCTTAATGCTTGTCACTTTTGGCCCGGGTGCCATGATTTCAGATCCGAACCATTTATGTTATCACCATTATATCCATGTTCTAGATCTGATCTTGCAAGTTATAGTCACCTACTACGTGTTATGATTCGGCAACCCTGGAGTGACAATAGTCGGGACCACTCCCGGTGATGACCGTAGTTTGAGGAGTTCATGTATTCACCGTGTGCTAATGCTTTATTTTGGTTCTATTAAAAGGAGGCCTTAATATCCCTTAGTTTCCAACAGGACCCCGCTGCCACGGGAGGGTAGGACAAAAGATGGCATGCAAGTTCTTTCCATAAGTACGTATGAATATCTATGAAATACATGCCTACATTATATTTATGAACTGGAGCTAGTGCTGTATCGCCCTAGGTTATGACTGCCTCATGATGAATATCATCCAATGAGTCACTGATCCAATGCCTGCGAATTTATCTTATATTGTTCTTGCTAAGTTACTACTGCTGCTATTACTATCGTTACTGCTACAAAACCATTGCTATCACTGTTATCATTACTGTTGCTACTACCATCCTTATCAAAACTATCATACTACTTTACTACTAATCACTTTGATGCGGATAATTATCTCCAGGTGTGGTTGAATTGACAACTCAACTGCTAATACTTGCAAATATTCTTTGGCTCCCCTTGTGTCGAATCTATAAATTTGGGTTGAATACTCTACCCTCGAAAACTGTTGCGATCCCCTATACTTGTGGGTTATCACCAGCCCACAAGGGGGCTGGCGCACCCTGTCCTTGGCCGCCGGCCCTAGGGAAGGAAAGTGGGAGGGCTATCCCCTCCTGCCTTCCCCTCTGTCGGTGTCAAAACCGGCGGATCTTGGGTAGGGGGTCCCGAACTGTGCGTCTAAGGCTAATGGTAACAAGAGGCGGGGGACACGATGTTTACCCAGGTTCGGGCCCTCTCTATGGAGGTAATACCCTACTTCCTGCTTGATTGATCTTGATGATATGAGTACTACAAGAGTTGATCTACCACGAGATCGAGGAGGCTAACCCTAAAAGCTAGCCTATGATTATGATTGTCCTTAGTCCTACGGACTAAACCCTTCGGTTTATATAGACATAGGAGGGGGCTAGGGTTACATAGAGTTGGTTCCAGAGAAGGAAATCTACATATCCGAATTGCCAAGCTTGCCTTCCATGCAAAGGAGAGTCCCATCCGGACACGGGACGGAGTCTTCTATCTTGTATCTCCATAGTCCAACAGTACGGCCAAAGTATATAGTCCGGCTGTCCAAGGACCCCTTAATCCAGGACTCCCTTAGTAGCCCCTGAACCAGGCTTCAATGACGATTGAGTCCGGCGCGCAGATTGTCTTCGGCATTGCAAGGCGGGTTCCTTCTCTGAATACTTCCAAGTAGATCTTGAACACAAGAATCGTGTCCAGCTCTGCAAAAACCAATTCCACATACCACCGCAAAGAGTATAATATTTCACGGATCTAATCTGCTGACAGTTTTATCCGTAGCATGACATTACACTATGGCCCGGTTACTATTCGAACCGTTTTATTAGCCTGCCACAACGAGGCGGTTTCATAGGCACGTCTTGTCGAAGCAGAGATTGTGTCCCCTTATCATGGGATTCTCATCAATAGGGTGTGGGTACCCCAACCGCGCCATTAACACGGCGCTTGGGAATAAGCGAGTCTTAGGGAATGTGGGGAGGCGCATGATCCGCCTTTATAAAGGGATAAGGATTCCTCCTCTTTCACCCACGCCTTCTCCTTCCTCTACTTACCCTTCCTCTCGAGCTCCAACGCCCAAGCATTCACCTTCTCCGCCCACTAAAGCATTCCAAAAATGTCCGGATCCGGAGCTGGAGGCAAGTGGATGGCCTCCACTGTCCAGGAGAATGATATCAAGGAACTTAGGGAGGTCGGGTATCTGGCCAAGAAGACCGCGCATCGTCTTCCGACGGCGGGACAGATCGTTCCTACCCCAGAACCCCACGAGAGGGTCGTGTTCCTCCCTCACTTTGTCCGCGGGTTGGGGTTTCCCCTCCACCCATTCGTTTGCGGCATCATGTACTATTATGGTATCGATTTCCATGATATATCCCCTAATTCTTTCCTTAACATCTTGACATTTATCGTCGTGTGCGAGGCCTTCCTCCGCATCTCTCCACACTTCGGGTTATGGCTGAAGATTTTCAACGCGAAGCCCAAGGTGGTGGGCGGCGAGCACGCCGAGTGCGGAGGAGCCATGGTGAGCAAGATGCCCAATGTCACATGGCCATCAGGTACATTTAATGATTCCGTCAAATGGTGGCAGCAACAATGGTTCTACGTCACCGAGCCACGCGGCGCCAAATGGGCCGCGGCTCCTGGATTTCGATCTGGAGCCCCGTTGCGGCTTACGTCCTGACCCAAGAAGGGCCTAGACTAGTCTTCGCCAGACGAACTAGCAGTGCTCCAGGTGCGTGTCAAGAGCACGGGAGATAAGAACATCAAACTTGTCGACGTGGTCCAAGTGATGTTGGTTCACCGGATTCTCCCGTGCCAACGCAGAGCTTGCAATTTATGGGAATTTGATCCAGCTGAGCACCAGACCCTAACGAAGCTCTTCGGCTCAACGCACGAAGACATCTGGAAGGTGCTCTTCAAGTCCGGCAAATCATGGCCGGACTCGGCCGAGGACTGCAGGTACAAATTGTCCTGTCCCGCAAGTTCGGTAAGTTTTCGGATATTTAACCGAACGTACGCTTTAGCCGCGTATTTTAAAGAAAATGCTTAACATATTCTCTGATAATTTTCCCAGGGCTGGTCGAAGAAGGCACAGTGGATCTACTGTCCAGCCCCGCTGCCATAAGAACAAGCCGGCCCACTCTTAACGAAGATGTTGGTCCCGGCGCCTTACAAGGCGCCTAAGAAGAAAGCTGAGAAGAAAGCCGAAGATACCAGGGTGGCCTTCATCGCCGGGGCGTCTCGGATAAAGTGTCCGAAGACTCAGAGGCCCACTCTTCCTCCGAAGAGGACGATGAAAAGGAGGAAAGCCAATCCCCCTCAGTGAAGGGGAGGAAGAAAAGGATGGCCTCCATACACTCGGAGGCCAAGTCATCTAAGAGGGGGGAAATCTCCTCCGTAGACGATTCCACCACCACCACCGACAGCAGCCTGGAGTGGGATCCCAGGATCCAGCTCCTGGTTTAATCGTGAGTACACAGAATCCGAATGCATTAACATATCCGAACTCACCATCGCTCAATGCTAATCGTGTTGAGCCACATATGTTGTAGCCCGGCCAAGTCCCGCGCCGAGTAGTCCTCGTCAGAGGATTCACTAGGTTCGGACGGGATGGACAGCGGAACTCCCCTGACGGCCACCTCCCCCAAACATGTGGACGATGCTGAAGTGTCGTCCCTAATGGGCCCAGGACAAGGAGGGGCTGGGAAGACCGATCGAGCGGCGCCAGCGGGCCAAATCCCGGCGGCCGGCCACACAGGAGAGGGGACCGCCGCGAGTACTGTCGGCGGGGGTCGGCTCGAATTCGACTCCCAGCCGTACACGGTGCCAGAGACCGTCAAGGCTCCAGAATTAGGCAGGAAACCTTCTTTAACAGAAGGGGGTGCGCCTGTTCCACCGGCAACCTCTGTCCAGCCAGAGGTGCCAAATGTTTTGCTGGCAGCGTTAAATAACGCTTCCATCATTGAAGAACACCGCACCCTTATGGGTGCAGTGACTGAGAAGATTTGGTCCGCGGAAAGCGGGCTGACTGAAGCCTGCACCAGCCTTTTAATAGGTTTCGAGGTAAGTGATGAGGCTTGAAGAGTGTCATAATATAGATAGTAGCCCCTGATACACTGTTCGGTGTTCGAAAAGAAAAACCGGACAGAGGATCGAATATGTGATCGCAGGGGAATGACCATGCAACACCCTTATTTTATTTTCATGTTTTGTCTGAGCAGACGTCGTTGTTGACTGCCGCTTCTCATACTGCGGAAGTCTCCAGACTGAAGCAGCGTCTGGAGCGGGTCGAAGAAGAGCTCGGCCAAGTAAAGAAGTAGTTGGAAGATAACCAAGGTATGTAAAACCTTGTCTTGATTTATTATCAATTGATGATTGATTTTGATGAAGAACGTCGTGTTGTGCGCCAGAAGCAACGTCTGAAGTCGAAGCTCTTAAGAAGGCGGTGGCTGCAACCGAAAAGAGGGCAGCCAAGGAGCAGGACGATCGTGAAAAACACGAGGCCAGGGTTGCTGAGGTTCAACAAGAACTGCAAGAAGCTGTGGAGAGGTGCGAGACCTTGGAGCAAAGCTTGTCGGATAAAGAATCCGAACTCGGCAAGGCTCAGCAAGCCGCACGCGATGCCCGGGACGAGTCCCAAGGCGCCCTCCAGGAAATCCGAGAGGCCAACAAGATCGCGGCGAGTAAGGATTTTTCTATGCAAAGCAAGTATGTGAAGGAAAGATTCCTATTACTAACCCGAATTCGGGGATCTCCAGGGGCGTTTGCGGATTTGCCGCGCAACATATCTGATGCCGCGCAATTTTATCGAGCCGAAGAAGGGAGTTCTACGGAGAAGTTGTTCTGAACACAATACCTTGCGCCAGAATATCCTGTGCCCTTTATCGATCAGCTGAAATAGTTGGTCGAGCTGCATAGGGCTGCCGAACTAGCCATAAAAAACTTGATAATTTGGCTATGGCATGCCGAAGCAATTCCCAGCAGCTACTTCGGGCTCGTTAAGCGGCTGGTTAGCGTCTGTCCTTGGATTGACGTGATCAAGCAGTCGGTCTGTATTGAAGGTGCTCGAATGGCTTTCGCCTATGTCAAAGTGCACTGGCCGAAGATGGACGCTGTTAAACGGATGACCGAAGGACCACCCGAAGGGAAGGAGCATCGCAAGCCTGAATTGTACTACGAAGGTGTCCTGGAGGGATCCGGCCTTGTGGCGGAGCATTGTGCCCAGGACATTATTTACCCATGAATATTCATGTCGTCCGGTGTTGTAATATGAAACAAGGTTACTATGTAGTGCTTGTTTTTTTAATAATTTTGCCTCATGTGCGGCCTTAGTTATATTAATTCTGAGAGTTGGCCAGTCATCGGCTTCCGCCCCCACGTAGGAAGTACGGGGGTGTTCGGGGTGAATCCAAACACTCTTTACCCCAGTTTTGGGTCCTTTAAGGAGGTGTTCGGCGCAACGAACCAGGCAATCGGACTATACGGCTTTATCACCCTCACTTAGCCATAGGAGTTTGACGAAAGAAAAGTAGGCACAGCCCCTAGTGCTCGGAAGACCGAACTAGGGACTCTATCAGCACCTGATCAGAAAAACCGATCCATCGCACACTGCATTAATTATCACATAATGCGGAAGAAATCTTTATGGATTTTGAGACCTCTCGAACAGCGACCAGCTCTCTCCGCATCATGACAGTCAGTTTTTGGCTTTCTCTACTGAGGTGCTCGTCCGGAAGAACCGGGACACAATCGCAGTAGTTCTCCCTGTGTTGCCTTAGCCGATATAGCGGAACATAAGGTAGGAAAACATGGGAGCCGGGCAAACCTAACATTTTACCAAAGACATGATTCGGAGCTGATGCATATAGTGCTATAAGTTCGGGGTGTCGAACAGCCGCGAAGGTGTTCAGACTTGTTTGTCGTATTATGGGTACAGTAAAGCCCCTTGCATATTGATGCGTACCAAAGTGTAGGGCTGCTAATTGACAGATAATATCAATAAAAATAAAAAGAAGAAAACAGGTGAACGTAATATGCAGCCACAGTTTTGTGATTGAATAATACGTCAAAGCGTATGAATACAAGTAGTGCGATAAACGGGAATATGACCTCAAAACCTGTTGTGGCCAGGGCGGGATCTGCATGCGGACCCGAATAATAGCATGATAACCATTGAGGGGAGTATCTAGGGATTCCCCTGCGCGTCCGAGCCATCTCCTGCCGTGATGAGTCCGTCCCTTCATAGGTCCGGTCGCCAGGTCGCCTGATGATGACCTAGGCCAAAAAGGTGAAACCTGAAAAGAAAATGCAAAAAATGTTTGCGTGTCCCCCGGCGATTGATCTGTATTGTGGGACACCACCTGGCTGCGTCACCGTTCATTGCCGAAATTATTAGTGAAGCTGAGCTATCGTGCCGTGAGATAGTTCGGACTCTTTTGTCAGTGTCCGGGAGCCTAGCTATCAAATTAATGTCCGACAGCTAGAGACCACTCTGTTCTTATGCTGTTAAGGCCGCGGTGTGCTCTTCGGTATGGCGGGAGCGTTCGGTGTTTCCATTGGCTGTTATAACATCATGTGGGCCAGGCATCTTGAGCTTAAGGGAAACGTAGTGTGGCGCCGCATTAAATCGGACAAGTGTGGCTCATCCAAGCAGTGCGTTATAGCCACTGCGGAAAGGGACGATGTCGAAGATTAACTCTTCGCTTCTGAAATTATCTGGGGATCCGAAGACCACCTCTAGTGTGGTTGAGCCTATACTGCACGCCTCTACACCTAGTATTACACCTTTAAAGGTGGTTTTAGTGGGTTTGATCCTTGAAGGATCTATGCCCATCCCGTGCATTGTATCCTAGTAAAGCAGGTTCAGGCTACTGCCTCCATCTATGAGGACTCGCGTGAGGCGAAATCCATCGATTATTGGGTCGAGGACCAGTGCGCCTGAGCCGCCTTGACGGGTGTTGGTTGGATTATCCTTGCTATCAAAGGTGATTGAGCCAGACGACCATGGGTTGTACTTTGGGGTGACTGGCTCCATCGCGTAAACGTCCCCGAGTACACGCCTCTGCTCCCGCTTGGGAATGTGGGTGGCGTATATCATATTCACCGTTTTAATTTGTGAAGGGAACTTCTTTTGCCCTCCTATCTTTGGTGACCGGGGCTCCTCGTCGTCGTCATTGCTTTGCGACCCCCTCTCCTTGTTGTCGGCATTTGACTTTCCGGCCTGTTTGAAGACCCAGCATTCTCTGTTGGTATGGTTAGCTGGTGTTCCTGGGGTGCCGTGAATTTCGCATGAACGGCCGAGTATGCGATCCAAATTGGACGTGTCCATATTGTTTCTTTCGAATGGTTTCTTCCTCTGGCCAGTAATAGAGCCGCTAAATCCGGCATTGAGAGATGTGTCTTCGGCGCTATCGTTGTTGTTTCGGCGTTTGTGCTTGTTCCGCCGGGGCTTTGCCTTTATCCTCTCTGGATTTGGAATGTCCAGGCTTACTTGAGGTGCTATTGTTGCGTGCTAGCCAGCTATCCTCTCCCACACAGAAGCGGGTCATGAGCGTCGTAAGGGCTGCCATGGATTTCGGTTTCTCTTGTCCAAGGTGTCGGGCTAGCCATTCATCATGGATGTTATGCTTAAAGGCCTCTAGGGCTTCAGCATCCGGACAGTCGACGATTTGGTTCTTTTTAGTTAAGAACCGAGTCCAGAATTTCCTGGCCGACTCTCTAGGCTGTTGGGTTATATGACTTAAGTCATTAGCGTCCGGTGGTCGTACATAAGTGCCCTGAAAGTTGTCGAGAAATGCATCTTCCAGGTTCTCCCAACTGCCGATGGAGTTTTCTGGCAAACTGTTCAACCAGTGTCGAGCTGGTCCCTTGAGTTTTAGTGGGAGGTACTTGATGGCGTGAAGATCATCACCGCGGGCCATATGAATATGGAGAAGGAAATCTTCAATCCAGACCGCGGGATCGGTTGTTCCATCATATGGTTCAATGTTCACGGGTTTAAACCCTTCTGGGAATTCATGTTCCATTACTTCATCCGTGAAGCATAGGGGGTGTGTGGCGCCTCTGTGTTGAGTGATACGTCTCCAACGTATCTATAATTTATGAAGCATTCATGCTATTTTATTATCTGTTTTGAATGATTACGGGCTTTATTATACACTTTTATATTACTTTTGGGACTAACCTATTAACCGGAGGCCCAGCCCATATTGTTGTTTTATTGCCTGTTTTAGTATTTCGAAGAAAAGGAATATCAAACAGAGTCCAAACGGAATAAAACCTTCGGCAGCGTGATTTTTGGAAAGATTATGATCCAGGAGACTTGGAGTGCAAGCCGGGGGGTCATCGAGGAAGCCATGAGACAGGGGGCGCCCACCCCCCTGGGCGCGCCCTACCCTCTCATGGGCCCCTCGAGGCTCCCCCGACCGACTTCTTTCACCTATATAAGCCTACATACCCTAAAAATATCGAATATCAAGATAGATCGGGAGTTCCGCCGCCGCATGCCTCTGTAGTCACCAGAAACCTCTCGAGAGCCCTTCCCGGCACCCTGCCATAGGGGGGATCCTTCATCGGTGGCCATCTTCATCATCCCGGCGCTCTCCATGACGAGGAGGGAGTAGTTCACCCTCGAGGCTGAGGGTATGTACCAGTAGCTATGTGTTTGCTCTCTCTCTCTCTCTCTCTCTCTCTCGTGTTCCTTCTATGGCACGATCTTGATGTATCCCGAGCTTTGCTATTGTAGTTGGATCTTATGATGTTTCTCCCCCTGTACTCTCTTGTGATGAATTGAGTTTTCCTCTTGAAGTTATCTTATCGGATTGAGTCTTTAATGATTTGAGAACACTTGATGTATGTCTTGCTGTGATTATTTGTGGTGACAACGGGATATCATGTGCCACTTGATGTATGTTTTGGTGACCAACTTGCGGGTTCCGGCCATGAACCTATGCATAGGGGTTGGCACACGTTTCCGTCTTGACTCTTCGGTAGAATCTTTGGGGCACTCTTGGAAGTACTTTGTGTTGGTTGAATAGATGAATCTGAGATTGTGTGATGCATATCGTATAATCATGCCCACGGATACTTGAGGTGAAAATGGAGTATCTAGGTGACATTAGGGTTTTGGTTGATTTGTGTCTTAAGGTGTTATTCTAGTACGAACTCTTGAATAGATTGATCCGAAAGAATAACTTTGAGGTGGTTTCGTACCCTACCATAATCTCTTCGTTTGTTCTCTGCTATTAGTGGCTTTGGAGTGACTCTTTGTTGCATGTTGAGGGATTGTTATGTGATCTATCTATGTTATTATTGTTGAGAGAACTTGCACTAGTGAAAGTATGAACCCTATGCCTTGTTTCCTACCATTGCAATACCGTTTACGCTCACTTTTATCATTAGTTACCTTGCTGTTTTTATAATTTCAGATTACAAATACCTTTATCTACCATCCATATTGCACTTGTATCACCATCTCTATGCCGAACTAGTGCACCTATACAATTTACCATTGTATTGGGTGTGTTGGGGACACAAGGGACTCTTTGTTATTTGGTTGCAGGGTTGTTTGAGAGAGACCATCTTCATCCTACGCCTCCTATTGATTGATAAACCTTAGGTCATCCACTTGAGGGAAATTTGCTACTGTCCTACAAACTTGTGCACTTGCAGGCCCAACAACGTCTACAAGAAGGTTGTGTAGTAGACATCAAGCTCTTTTCTGGCGCCGTTGCCGGGGAGGTGAGTGCTTGAAGCTATATCTTTAGATCTTGCAATTGAATCTTTTTGTTTCTTGTTTTATCCCTAGTTTAGTCCATAAAAGAAAACTACAAAAAAATGGAATTGAGTTTGCCTCATACGCTTCATCTTTTTAATATCTTTCGTGAGAATGATGGTAAGGAAAATTGTGCTCAAGTGCTAGAGGAAGAAATTTATAAAATGTTTGTCACTAAATCTTTCAATGATGAGCCTGATTGCAATGTTGTTAGTATGAATTCTTTGAATAACCATGATTCTAATGATATGGAAAGCCACAAGCTTGGGGATGCTATGTTTGATGAATATTATATGTTTAGTCCCCCAAGTTTTGATGAGCAAATTTATTATGATGAAAGCATGCCTCCTATTTATGATGATTATATTGATGAAAGTGGGTTTGGAAGAGTGTCAACTTTAGGTAGTATTTATCCCACTATTTTGGAGGATGTTGAATCTTATTGTGATGAATATAAAAGTGGATTTGGAAGAGTGTCAACTTTATCTAGTGATGATTCCACTATTTTGGAAGAGGTTCAAATTGATTATGAGAACAAAGTTGCTATATATGATGATTATTGTGATGACTTGTATGCTATTAAGAATAATGATAACCATGAAACTTGTCATCATGGTTTTAGTTTTCAATTGGGTTATGCCTCACATGATAATTATTTTGTTGAGTTTGCTCCCACCATTCCGAATGAGAAGAATTTTGCTTACGTGGAGAGTAGTAAATTTTCTATGCTTGTAGATCATGAAAAGAATGCTTTAGGTGCTGGTTATATTGTTGAATTCATTCATGATGCTACTGAAATTTATTATGAGGGATGAATATATGCTTGTAGGAATTGCAATAATATCAAGTTTCCTCTCTATGTGCTTAAAATCTTGAAGCTATGCTTGTTTTGCCTTCCTATGCTAGTTGATTATTGTTCCCATAAGTTGTTTGCTCACAAAATCCCTATGCATAGGAAGTGGGTTAGACTTAAATGTGCTAGTCATATTCTTCATGATGCTCTCTTTATGTTTCAATTCTTATCTTTTATGTAAGCATCATTGAAATCATCATGCCTAGCTAAAAGGCATTAAAGAAAAGTGCTTGTTGGGAGACAACCCAATATTTATCCTTGATGTTTTTGTGTGTACACATGATTATTCTACTGTATTAATCATGTTTTATAGATTTTGTTTCAATAAAGTGCCAAGTAGAACCTTTGGGAAGACTTGGGTGAAGTCTTTATGATCTTGCTGTGAAAAAACAGAAACTTTAGCGCTCACGAGAATAGCTGCCATTCTTTACTGGAGAGTACTTTTAGGTTGATTCTTTTTGCAGATGATTAATAGACAAATTTCTCAGGTCCAGCAATTTATTTCAGAATTTTTCTAGTTCCAGAAGTATACGTTTGATACAGATTGCTACAGACTTTTCTGTTTTTGACAGATTCTGTTTTCATTGTGTTGTTTGCTTATTTTGATGAATCTATGAGTAGTATCGGAGGGTATGAACCATAGATAAGTTGGAATACAGTAGATATTACACAAATATGAATAAATAATGAGTTCATTACAGTACCTAAGTGGTGATTTATTTTCTTATACTAACGGAGCTTACGAGTTTTGTTTTGAGTTTCGTGTTGTGAAGTTTTCAAGTTTTGGGTAAAAGATTCGATGGACTATGGAATAAGGAGTGGAAAGAGCCTAAGATTGGGGATTACCAAGGCACCCCAAGGTAATATTCAAGGACAACCAAGAGCCTAAGCTTGGGGATGCCCCGGAAGGCATCCCCTCTTTCATCTTTGTTCATCGGTAACTTTACTTGGAGCTATATTTTTATTTACCACATGATATGTGTTTTGCTTGGAGCATCATTTTCTCTTGTTAGTATTTGCTTGATGTTATTTAGAATAATGTTTTGCATCTTTATTTTCAATAAAAATGTCAAGGATAGCCTTTACCATGCTTATTTTGCTAGTATACATGTTGCTGTTTGAAAACAGAAAGTTTACCGCTGTTGCAAAACTTCCCTAGAGAAGTCAGAGAGTTATATAATGTTGAATCTTTTTGCATAATGATCTATGATAAATCTTTTATAGCGTAGTATTTTTCTTATAATTTTTGGAGTTAGGGAAGTATGATGAATCTTGCATTCTTTACAGACTGTACTGTTTTGGCAGATTGCTATTATGTTTGCATTGTTTGCATATGCTTGCTTGTTTAATGATTCTATTTTAGGATAGGAGTATTAAATATGCAGAGACATTTAGTATGCAATGTTTAATAATAATGTTAGTAATTTTTTACAGTAGAAAATGATAAGATTTTGCATTGTTTTATACTAACTTATCTCACGAGTTCTTGTTGAGTTTGGTGTGGATGAAGCTTTCGAGATTTAGGAAACCGTGACATGAAAGGAATTAAGGAGACACAAAAGCTCAAGCTTGGGGATGCCCAAGGCACCCCAAGATAATATTTCAAGAAGTCTCAAGCATCTAAGCTTGGGGATGCCCCGGTAGGCATCCCACCTTTTTTCTTCAACAACTATCGTTAGTATCAGTTGAACCTAAGTTTTTGCTTCTTCACATGAGTCGTGATATCCTTGCAATGCCATTTTATTTTGTTTTTCTTGCTGTTTGAATACAATACCAAGATCTGAAATTCTGAAATGAGAGAGAGTCTTCACATATTTACATAATTATTTAACTACTCATTGATCTTCACTTATATCTTTTTGGAGTAGTTTTTCATTTACTCTTGTGCTTCACTTATATCCTATGAGTAAATGGTTGAATGAGTTGAATGTCATAAATCTGAAATTATATATGTTTCATTTGCTTATCCCATGGGGAGTAATGACTTCACATCTAAGAAGTAGAGGTAGTAAATTTATCGAAGGTTAGCAAGCATTGTATTGGTCATTTGAACAATTCATGAAATAATATTGAAGGAAGAGAGATTTCACATATAAATATACTATCATAGACATCTTTTATTTTTGTGAGCACTCATTAAGTATGACATGCTAAAGAGTTGATGTTGGACAAGGAAGACAACGTAATGGGTTATATTTTCTCGCATCTCAGTTAAAGTATATTGTCATGGATCATTCAAACATGTTGAGCTTGCCTTTCCCCCTCATGGTAGCCAAAATTCCTAGCACCAAGTAGAGATACTACTTGTGCTTCCAAATATCCTTAAACCCAGTTTTGCCATGAGAGTCCACCATACCTACCTATGGATTGAGTAAGATCCTTCAAGTAAGTTGGCATCGGTGCAAGCAATAAAAATTGCTCTATAAATATGCATGACTTATTAGTGCGGAGAAAATAAGCTTTGTACGATCTTGTTATGGAAGCAATAAAAGCGATGGAGTGCATAATAAAGGTCCATATACAAGGGGCAATATAAAGTGACGTTCTTTCGCATTAAGATTTTGTGTATCCAACCCTAAAAGCGCATGACAACCTCTGCTTCCCTCTGCGAAGGGCCTATCTTTTACTTTATGCCTTTTACTTTATGCAAGAGTCAAGGTGATCTTCACCTTTCCCTTTTTCATTTTATCCTTTGGCAAGCACTTTGTGTTGGGGTGATCCTGATATATATATCCAATTGGATGTACGTTAGCATGAACTATTATTGTTGACATCACCCAAAGGTGAATACGTTTGGAGGCAACATTTTAAGCCCCTATCTTTCTCTGTGTCTGATTAAAACTCCATAACCACAAGTATTGCGTGAGTGTTAGCAATTGTAGAAGACTATATGATAGTTGAGTATGTGAAGTTTGCTAAATCAAAGCTCTGACATAGACCCTTCCTGAAAATAGGATGAATTGCAATTGTTTGATGACTAAGAATGAAGTTTGCTAGTTTTCAAGAAAGTTTATGGTCTATGCTTTAACATGTGAATAGCTTGTTACTTGATTATGAATAGTTTTATGAGATGAACTACTGTTATGACATATATTGATGCTAGTAAAGGTGATTGAAATTATCATTGATCAAACTTGTGCACCTCTAGCATTCACACTTCATAAATTCTTCTTTTATCATTTACCTACTCGAGGACGAGCAGGAATTAAGCTTGGGGATGCTGATACGCCTCCAACGTATCTATAATTTATGAAGCATTCATGCTATTTTATTATCTGTTTTGAATGATTACGGGATTTATTATACACTTTTATATTACTTTTGGGACTAACCTATTAACCGAAGGCCCAGCCCATATTGCTGTTTTATTGCCTGTTTCAGTATTTCAAAGAAAAGGAATATCAAACGGAGTCCAAACGGAGTCCAAATGGAATAAAACCTTCGGCAGCGTGATTTTTGGAAAGATTATGATCCAGGAGACTTGGAGTGCAAGCCGGGGGGTCATCGAGGAAGCCACGAGACAGGGGGCACGCCCACCCCCCTGGGCGTGCCCTACCCTCTTGTGGGCCCCTCAAGGCTCCACCGACCAACTTCTTTCGCCTATATAAGCCTACGTACCATAAAACATCGAATATCAAGATAGATCGGGAGTTCCGCCGCCGCAAGCCTCTGTAGCCACCAGAAACCTCTCGGGAGCCCTTCCCAGCACCCTACCGGAGGGGGATCCTTCACCGGTGGCCATCTTCATCATCTCGGTGCTCTCCATGACGAGGAGGGAGTAGTTCACCCTCGAGGCTGAGGGTATGTACCAGTAGCTATGTGTTTGATCTCTCTCTCTCGTGTTCTCTCTCGTGTTCCCTCTATGGCACGATCTTGATGTATCCCGAGCTTTGTTATTGTAGTTGGATCTTATGATGTTTCTCCCCCTCTACTCTCTTGTGATGAATTGAGTTTTCCTCTTGAAGTTATCTTATTGGATTGAGTCTTTAATGATTCGAGAACACTTGATGTATGTATTGCCGTGATTATCTGTGGTGAAAATGGGATATCATGTGCCACTTGATGTATGTTTTGGTGACCAACTTGCGGGTTCCGCCCATGGACCTATGCATAGGGGTTGGCACACGTTTTCGTCTTGACTCTCCGGTAGAATCTTTGGGGCACTCTTGGAAGTACTTTGTGTTGGTTGAATAGATGAATCTGAGATTGTGTGATGCATATCGTATAACCGTGCCCACGGATACTTGAGGTGACAATGGAGTATCTAGGTGACATTAGGGTTTTGGTTGATTTGTGTCTTAAGGTGTTATTCTAGTACAAACTCTTGAATAGATTGATCCGAAAGAATAACTTTGAGGTGGTTTCGTACCCTACCATAATCTCTTCGTTTGTTCTCTGCTATTAGTGGCTTTGGAGTGAATCTTTGTTGCATGTTGAGGGATTGTTATGTGATCTATCTATGTTATTATTGTTGAGAGAACTTGCACTAGTGAAAGTATGAACCCTATGCCTTGTTTCCTACCATTGCAATACCATTTACGCTCACTTTTATCATTAGTTACCTTGCTGTTTTTATAATTTGAGATTACAAATACCTTTATCTACCATCCATATTGCACTTGTATCACCATCTCTTTGCCGAACTAGTGCACCTATACAATTTACCATTGTATTGTGTGTGTTGGGGACACAAGAGACTCTTTGTTATTTGGTTGCAGGGTTGTTTGAGAGAGACCATCTTCATCCTACGCCTCCTACGGATTGATAAACCTTAGGTCATCCACTTGAGGGAAATTTGCTACTGTCCTACAAACATGTGCACTTGCAGGCCCAACAATGTCTACAAGAAGAAGGTTGTGTAGTAGACATCACCGAGCCACCTCGCGACGCATTTCAGATGTAGCTGGTCTGCTGTATTTGGCTCTGGTGGTTTTGTACGTATTATATTCGGCGTGATGGTCATCGTCATGTGTCGAGGCGCGCCCCCGTGATCTGTAGATTGATCTTGGCTATCCTGCTTTGTCTTCCATTTCGTCTCGCAGGTCATGCGTGTAGCCTCGGGCCTTGGTGTTTTTAGTTGATTGATGACGTGGTGCGGGCTGGTGTTCAGGCTGATACATCACTTTATCTCGGCCACGGGGTGGCCGGTCAGCCGCATCCTGTGCTAGTGCCTCGTCCTCGAATTGAGGTAACAACCTCCGCCTCGGGTAGCTTTTGTTTGGGCGTTCGAGTCCGTATTCCTTGGCTGCCATGACTTCAGTCCATCTATCAGCTAGCAGATCTTGATCAGCTTGAAGCTGCTGCTACTTCTTCTTCAGGCTTTTCGCAGTGGCTATAAGCCGTCGCTTGAAGTGTTCCTGCTTGGCGGGATCCTCAGGCACGGTAATTCATCATAGTCGAGGCTCACCTCATCCTCGGAGGGGGCATGTAGTTGTCCTCCTCCGAGTTTTCATTTGTGGCCTGTTCATCAGGGCTGGCTTGCCCGTCCCCCCGTCCGTCCTGTTTGAATCCCGGCTGGGCGGGGTCGTCTTCATTGTCTTCGGCATCGTCCGAATTGCTATTGTCTCCTGTGTCGGTATTGCTGTTTTTACCATGGCGTGGTTTAGAGCGGCACCGCTGACGTTGGCGCTTTGGCTGCTTCTCGGGAGGTTTATCCTCACATGTATCCTTTTTGTCCTCCCCATTATCTTCTTTGGGGGTATCCACCATGTAAATGTCATATGACGAGGTGGTTGTCCATTGCCCTGTGGGCGGTGGTTCCTCTTCTTCTCCCGCATCGTCGTCCATACCGTCAATGTCTTCGGAGTCAAAGTCGAGCATGTCGGTCAAGTTGTCGACGGTGGCTATCGAGTGGGTGGTGGGTGGGCAGCGAAGTTCTTCATCGTCTGTTTCCCACTCAAGCCGGACATAGTTCGGCCAAGAATCTCCTCACAAGGAGAGAGATCTTAATGAATTTAACATGTCTCCCAAGGGCGAGTGATAAAAGATGTCCGCGGAGGTAAACTCCAAGATCGGCGCCCAATCCGCTTCAACGGGCGCGGACACACGCGGTTCGGAACCCGTATCCAGAGACGAGTCCGGGGGTCCGACGACACATGCCTCGATAGGGGCTAAATCTGTGTTCGTCTCCAACGCCGGTGCATCCAAACCCCGTGATATGATACGCTCTATCACACATAAACCTCCTTATATCTTCCTCAAAACAGCCACCATACCTACCTATTATGGCATTTCCATAGCCATTCCGAGATATATTACCATGCAACTTCCATCATCATCATCATGACATACATTACTTTTGTCATATTGCCATTGCATGATCATGTAGTTGACATCGTATTTGTGGCAAAGCCACCATGCATTATTTTTCATACATGTCACTCTTGATTCATTGCACCATCCTGGTACACCGCCGGAGGCATTCATATAGAGTCATATCTTGTTCTAAGTTTCGAGTTGTAATCCTTGTGTTGTAATCAATACAAGTGTGATGATCATCATTATTAGAGCATTGCCCAAAAAAAGAGAAAGGCCAAAAAGAAAAAAAAGAAAGGCCCAAAAAAAGAAAAAAAGGGCAATGCTACTATCTCTCTTTCCACACTTGTGCTTCAAAGTAGCACCTTGTTCTTCATGTAGTGAGTCTCATATATTGTGCTTCAAAGTAGCACCTTGTTCTTCATGTAGTGAGTCTCATAAGTTGTCCTTTTTATACTAGTGGGAATTTTTCATTATAGAACTTGGCTTGTATATTCCTACGATGGGATTCCTCAAATGCCTAGGTCTTGTGAGCAAGCAAGTTGGATGCACACCCACTAGTTTTCTTTTGTTGAGCATTCATTTATAACTCTAGTGCATCCGTTGCATGGCAATCCCTACTCCTCATGTTGACATCAATTGATGGGCATCTCCGTAGCCCGTTGATTAGCCTCGTCAACGTGAGACTTTCTATTTTTTGGTCTTCTCCACACCATCCCCATCATCATATTCTATTCCACCCATAGTGCTATATCCATGGCTTACGCTCATGTATTGCGTGAAGGTTGAAAAAGTTTGAGATTATTTAAGTATGAAACAATTGCTTGGCTTGTCATCAGGGGTATAGAAGTTGGGAACATCTTTGTGTGACGAAAATGAAGCATAGCTTAACTATATGATTTTGTAGGGATGAACTTTCTTTTGCCATGCTATTTTGAGAAGACATGATTGCTTTGATTAGTATGCTTGAAGTATTATTAATTTTATGTCAATATGAACTTTTGTCTTGAACCTTTCGGATCTGAATATTCATGCCACAATTAAGGAGATTTACATTGAAATTATGCCAAAGTATCACTCCGCATCAAAAATTCTTTTTTATCATTTACCTACTCAAGGACGAGCAGGAATTAAGCTTGGGGATGCTTGATACGTCTCCAACGTATCTATAATTTTTGATTGCTCCATGCTACTTTATCTACTGTTTTAGGCAATATTGGGCTTTATTATCCACTTTTATATTATTTTTGGGACTAACCTATTAACCGGAGGCCCAGCCCAGATTTGCTGTTTTATGCCTATTTCAGTGTTTCGAGGAAAAGGAATATCAGACGGAGTCAAAACGGAATGAAATCAACTGGAGAAGTTATTTTTGGAAGGAAAGCAACCCAGGGAACTTGGAGTGCACGTCAGGGGAGATACGGGCTGCCCACAAGGGTGGGGGGCGTGCCCACCCCCCTGGGCGCGCCCCCTGCCTCGTGGGGCCCCCGTAGCTCCTCCGACGTACCCCCTGCACCCATATATACTCTTGTACCCTAAAACTTCCAGAACAGAACCTAGATTGGGAGTTACACCGCCGCAAGCCTCTATAGCCACCAAAAACTAATCGGGACCCTGTTCCGGCACTCTGCCAAAGGGGGATCCCATCACCGGAGGCCATCTTCATCATCCCGGTGCTATCCATGATGAGGAGGGAGTAGTTCACCCTCGGGGCTGAGGGTATGTACCAGTAGCTATGTGTTTGATCTCTCTCTCTCGTGTTCTCTCTCGTGTTCCTCTATGGCACGATCTTGATGTATCCCGAGCTTTGCTATTGTAGTTGGATCTTATGATGTTTCTCCCCCTCTACTCTCTTGTGATGAATTGAGTTTCCCCTTTGAAGTTATCTTATCGGATTGCGTCTTTTATGAGAACACTTGATGTATGCCGTGATTATCTGTGGTGACAATGGGATATCATGTGCCACTTGATGTATGTTTCGGTGATCAACTTGCGGGTTTCGTGACATTGGGAACCTATGCATAGGGGTTGGCACACGTTCTTGACTCTCCGGTAGTAGCTTTGGGGCACTCTTTGAAGTACTTTTATGTTGGTTGGATGAATCTGAGATTGTGTGACACATATCGTATAATCATACCCACGGATACTTGAGGTGACAATGGAGTATCTAGGTAACATTAGGGTTTTGGTTGATTTGTGTCTTAAGGTGTTATTCTAGTATGAACTCTATGATGGATTGAGCGGAAAGAATAGCTTTATGTTATTTTACTACGAACTCTTGAATAGATAGAACAGAAAGGGTAACTTTGAGGTGGTTTCATACCCTACCATAATCTCTACGTTTGTTCTCCGCTATTAGTGTCTTTGGAGTGACTCTTTGTTGCATGTTGAGGGCTTGTTATATGATCTATCTATGTTATTATTGTTGAGAGAACTTGCACTAGTGAAAGTATGAACCCTAGGCCTTGTTTCCTATCATTGCAATACCGTTTACGCTCACTTTTATCGCTAGTTATCTTGCTGTTTTTATTATTTCAGATTACAAATACCTTTATCTACTATCTATTTTGCACTCGTATCACCATCTCTTCGCCGAACTAGTGCACCTATACAATTTACCATTGTATTGGGTGTGTTGGGGACACAAGAGACTCTTTGTTATTTGGTTGCAGGGTTGTTTGAGAGAGACCATCTTCATCCTACGCCTCCTACGGATTGATAAACCTTAGGTCATCCACTTGAGGGAAATTTTCTACTGTCCTACAAACCTGTGCACTTGCAGGCCCAACAACGTCTACAAGAAGAAGGTTGTGTAGTAGACATCAGCTAACCCTAAAAGCTAGCCTATGATTATGATTGACCTTAGTCCTACGGACTAAACCCTCCGGTTTATATAGACACCGGAGAGGGCTAGGGTTACACAGAGTCGGTTACAGAGAAGGAAATCTACATATCCGAATCGCCAAGCTTGCCTTCCACGCAAAGGAGAGTCCCATCCAGACACGGGACGAAGTCTTCTATCTTGTATCTTCATAGTACAACAGTCTGGCCAAAGTATATAGTCCGGCTGTCCGAGGACCCCTTAATACAGGACTCCCCCACCCTCCTCATGGGAGAAAGAAAAGGGGAGGGCGCCACCCTCCCCTGCCTTTTCCCGCACGCCTAAAAAGGCAAGGGGGCGGCTAGGGGCAGGCTTGGGGCGCCTCCTGGCTACCTCCTCCCTCCCCCCACCTATATATATGTGGGAGGGGGTGCCATACAAAGCCACGACAATCTCTTAGCCGTGTGCGGCGCCCCTCTCCACAGTTTCGTTCCTCGGTCATATTTTCGGAGTGCTTAGGTGAAGCCCTACGAATATAGCATCATCACCACGTCACCACATTGTCGTGCTACCGGAAATCATCCACTACTTCGTTGTCTTGCTGTATCAAGAAGGTGAGGACATCACCGAGCTGAACGTGTGTTGTTGCCATATGTTCGGTACTTGATCGGTTGGATCGCAAAGAAGTTCGACTACATCAACCGCGTTACTAAATGCTTCCGCTTATGGTCTACGAGGGTATGTAGACACACTCTACCCCTCGTTTCTATGCATCTCCATGGTGAGATCTTGCATGTGTGTAGAATTTTTTTTGTTTTTCATGCAGTGTTTCCCAACAATTCTGGTGACCTTTATGAAGGACAAGCCCACCACTTCATCACCACCATCACTGAAGAAGGAAACTTGAGTATATGGGTATGGGCACCGCCCTTGGCTTGTTCCGAGCTTGGGGGAGGTGTCCCGATGTTGTATCACCATCACTTTTAGTATCATTACCTATCTTAGTTCTATCCTTAGTTATTTCGTGATTGAGAAGAATAAAGTATTAGTATGAAGTAGGTTTTAAGTGCTTGTTTCGTGATGGTCCTATCTATATAATCGTGTGTGAGAATTATATAACAAAGAGTAGTACGAGTATCGTTGCTTTACCTTCCTGTTACAATCTTATCAATAATAATAAAAGTTCATATGCTAATCCCATGGGGAGTAATGAGTTCACATATAAGAAGTATAATTGGTAAAAATTATTGAAAGATGGCAAATAATAGCATTGGTCATTGATGCAATTCATGAAATAATAATAAAGGAAGAGAGAATTCACATATAAATATTTTATCTTGGACATCTTGTATGATTATGAGCCCCCATTAATTATTTTCAAGCTTGATCAAATAGTTGATGTTGGACAACGAAGACAATGTAATGAGTTATGTTTGCTTATATTCACATAGAAGTTATATTGTCATGGATCCTCTAACATGTGGTGCTTTCTAATAAGCTTTTGCTAGGTAAAATTCCGTACTGAGTAGAGATATTACTTGTGCATCTAAAAACTCTTAAATCCAGTTTCTTGTCATGAGAATCCACCATATTTACCTACGGATTGACTATGATTCTTCAAGTAAGTTATCATTTGTGCAAAGCAATAAAAATTGCTCCTAAATATGTATGATTTTTTATTGTAAGGAAAAATGTTGCTATGAACTAAATTGCTCCTAAATAAACTTTCTATGAACTTTTGATGGTAACGCAATAAAAGCGACAAACTACTTGATAAATGTTGCTATCGTAAGGGGCAATATAAAGTGATGTTCCTTTGATTAAGAGATTGCACATCCAAATGAAAAGCGCATGGCAATCTTTGCTTCCCTTTGTGAAGGGCCTATCTTGTAGTATTTAGTCTTTACTTTTATGCAAGAGTCAATAGTATCCATTCTCATTCCGACCTCAATTATTCTCCACTTGGCAAGCACCATGTGGTAGGGAATTATCCAGATACATATATCCAGTTGAATATAGGTAATAATGAGTTATTATTGTTGACATTATCCCTAAGATAAATAAGTTGGGAGGTGAAACATTAAAACCCCATCTTCCTTTGTGTCTGGCTGAAACTGTTTGTTCTAAAAATATGCTTTGAGGGTCAGCAATCATCGAAGACTATATGATAGTTGAGTATGTGGAATTTGCTAAACCAAAAGCTCTTACATAGACTCTTCCTGGTAATATGATGAATTGTAGCTGCCTCGATGATTGAGAACATAGTTTGTTAGTTTTCAAAAACGTTTATTGTATATACTTTAGCTTGTGGATGACTGTTACTTGATCAAGAGAAGTTTTATAATGAATAATTATTGTTAAAACAATGATCATGATGCTACCATGTCCATATTTTATTTTATCGACACCTCTCTAGAAACATGTGGTCATGATTATCGAGTTCAGCATTTGCTTGAGGACAAGTGAGGTCTAAGCTTGGGGGAGCTAATATGTCCATTTTGCATCATGTTCTCCCACTATTATTTAGAACACTTTAGATCAGTATTTCACTTTATGATGCAATTCTAATGCCTTTTCTCTCTTAATAGGCAAGATACACATTAGAGGGAAATTGTCGGCAGCTAGAATTCTGGACTTAAAAGAGCTCCATCAGATATATCTATTCTCCGGACCTTCAAATGACTTGAAATTTTACGGAGAATTGCTACTTGTGAGCTGCTTTGGGATTTTCCCGGAGAGGAGAGGATGATGCAGTATAGTAGAGATGTAGCGACCACACCTCAAACAGTCTAGTCTTTGTGCATTAGTATCATCCCTGGATTGGCAATGCTGACACGCATAGTACTCGAGGATTTATAACAGAGTTTCAGTCACACACTTATTACATCGAAATGTCTCAAAAAGAGAACTTACTACAGTAATATGGCTTAAGGCCATCTAAATAAGATAACAGCAGAAGGCTTGGAAGATAAAGTGAGTCCATCAACTCCAACGGCATAGCTGAGTGAACGACAACGACCTATGGCACCTTACTCATCGTCTGAAAAGTCTGCAACATGATATGTTGCAGCCCGAAACAGATCAGCACATGGAATCTGCTAGCAAGGTAACACAAGAGAGTAATGAACAGAATAAATGCTATCACTACATGCATATATGGCTGGTGGAAAGCTCTATGGTTAATGTTTTGCATAAAGCCAATTTTTCCCTACAACAAAGGAATATATTTTATTTAACTATCATGGTGGTTGTTAAACATTGAGAAGGCAACTCAATCCCAATTAAACATCATCAATTACCCAACAGATTAATTAAGAGTGATGAGATCAACATGATAATCCAAGAACCAGATACTCAAGATGTCCATAACCAGGGACACAGCTAACCATGATTAGTTTGTACACTCTGCAGAGGTTTGCGCACTTTTCCCCACAAGACTCGATCGCCTCAGAAATGAATGACCGAGACACAGTCTTTCAGAAACATTATCTCTTTAATCTAGATGGACAGTTACACCTACTTTCCCCTACATCTGCTAGCCCATCACTGAAAGAGGTCATGCAACCTACTCACCTATGCTAGAGCCCATAATAGCTTGTAGCTGCACACGGAAGTTTCTAGCATGAATAATTTTATGAAACCTTTGAGCCTGGGTGGCAAACCGTAGGATGATCACACGGGTACTCCGGGATATCCTAGGACAACACTGGATTCTCCAGGTGCCCGCAACCAATGCACCCATATGTGTATTTAAGTAGCCACCTTAAGTTAACCATTAATTAAAATCTCTCACATCTCTCATGGATACACTCACCCAATCCACGTCTACGAGCATAGCATAGCAATCTGATCATAACGTAGAAGTAACTCCCCAAGGGTTCGATAATAAAAGGGCAATAGGTCTACCTCACCATCTACTTCCCAAACCCACATGTTAATCAGATCCTAATCATGAAATGTTTGAAGATTGGAACTAATGCATAAAAACTGGGTAGTAAAGAGATATGATCAAAGTGTCACTTGCCTTGCTGACGATCTGCAAAACCTAGAGACTCGTAGTAGCACGCTTCGCACTCCGGAATACTATTGCAAACAAACAATAACATACATAAGCACTCAAGCATAGATGCATAGGTAAAACTTCCAATAAGAAGATCCAATCTGATAGTTCAACTGAAAAGCTTCAACTTGCAAAAAGAATCAACCCAAACGGAATAACGAAACTCAAACTACGAATGAAACAAGATTCATTTACTAATCTGGACTAAAGTTAAATTTTACAGTACCAAAATCATGTTCAAGTTGGTTAAACAGAAAGAGGGCTTTGATACGAAAATTTAGGCGCTGGTTTCATCTAATTTGGATAAACGAGCAAAAAGTTATACTAGATCGAAGATCAGGGCAGAAATCACGATCAAAAATAATCACAGATAAACCCTGGAAAAAAAGAAATGAACAGACTAACAAACGAACGTTCGCTGTCTGAACCTAAACAGTGAACGGCGTTCATTAAAACGAACAAACGGACGATCGTCCGCTAAACAACTAAACCGAGAAAACCGAACTAATAAAAAAACAGATCTAGGGTTTTTCTAAAAAAACGACGGTTTTACCTAAACTGAGAAAAAGACCGGGGCAACTCCGGCGGCTCCAGCAGAACTCCGATGAGGTGGGGCGCGGTCGTCAGCGGCTCTGGGGCAATGGCGTGCGGCGCGGGCGGTGGTGGGCGGCAGCGACGGCGAAGCAGCGCGGCGGCGGCAGCGTCGGACGACGGCGACGGCGGCTTGCGGCGGCGGCGGCGGTTTCGGGCGCGGTGCAGTGGCTGTGGTGGTGCGGGAGGGCAAGGGGCGGCGGTGACGGTACTTATAGGAGGCCGGGGGTAGTGGCTTGGGGAGGGGGTCGGACAGAGGCAGTCTGGGGCGGCGACGGCTTTGCCAGTGGCGGCGTGCGGTGGCGGGACTCCGCCTGGGGGTCGGGGTCGACCGGGGTGGCGGCTTGGGCCGCAACACACTCGGGCGCACGCGTGTGTGGCGCAGGGAGGCGTCGGCTGGGCCGTTGGCCCAGTCGGGCGACGCATTTTTTTAATAAAATTCTACCAAAAGAAAGAACAATCCTAAGAAATAAAATAAAAAAAATCTAAAAATGCCAAAAACAATTTTCACCGTCTAAATAAAATATGTAGAACAAAGTGAACATTTTTCTGGCCTAAAAATGCAATTTTGAAAAATGCAATTTTTTTATTATTCAAATAAAATAGCAATAAAAACCAAATAAAATAAATTATTGATTTTAACATTTTTCCTCCAATATTTCTTTTATTTCAGAGAAGTCATTTTATCCCCTCTCTTTTATTTTGATATTGGAAATATTTGGAAGGAAAGTGATTAAAACCAAACTGATCCTCTTTTCAAATTTGAGAAAATTCAAATATGAAAACAATTGAAATCCCCAACTCTCTCCGTGGGTCCTTGAGTTGCTTAGAATTTCTAAGATCCAACCAAAATGCAATTAAAATATGTTGTGCATATGATGACCCATGTATAACATTCCAAATTGAAAATTTGGGATGTTACAAACCTAGCCCCTTAAGATGAATCTCGCCCTCGAGATTCGGGTTGGCTAGAAAATAGGTGCGGGTGGTCTTTCCGTAGGTCTTCCTCTCGTTCCCAGGTGGCTTCCTCCTCGGTATGGTGGCTCCACTGAACTTTGCAAAACTTGATAACCTTGTTGCGTGTGACTCAGCTAGCAAACTCAAGAATCTTCACTGGTTTCTCTTCATAGGTCAAATCACTATCCAGCTGAACCGCTTCCAGTGGCACTGTATTTCTCAGAGGAATATCGGCCATCTCTACGTGGCACTTCTTCAATTGAGAAACGTGAAACACATCATGAACTCCTGACAATCCTTCTGGCAATTCCAGCTTGTAGGCAACTTCTCCCATACGTTCCAAAACTTTGTATGGTCCCACAAAACATGGTGCTAACTTTCCCTTAACTCTAAAACGCTTAACTCCTTGAAGTGGGGACACACGAAGGTATACTCTATCTCCGACTTCGTAAACTGTCTCCTTGCGTTTAGAATCCGCATAACTCTTCTGCCTGGACTGGGCTACCTTGAGTGTGTCGTGAATCAGTTTAACCTTCTCTTCCGACTCCTTAATCAAATCTGGTCCAAACAACTGACGGTCTCCAACTTCATCCCACAATAACGGTGTCCTGCACCTACTTCCGTACAAAGCTTTGAAAGGGGCCATCTTTAAACTGGCTTGATAACTGTTGTTATAAGAGAATTCTGCATACGGCAAGTTGTCGTCCCAACTAGATCCATAATCTAGCGCACAAGCTCTCAACATGTCCTCTAGAATCTGATTGACTCTCTCGGTCTATCCATCTGTCTATGGATGAAAGGTTGTACTGAACTCTAGCCTAGTACCCAAAGTCTCATGCAACTGATTCCAGAACTTTGAGGTAAACTGGGTTCCTCTACCTGATACAATGGTCCTCGAAACTTCATGCAGACATACGATCCTGGTCATGTATATCTTTGCCAACTTAGCGCTTGTATAAGTGGTCTTCACCGGGATGAAATGAACTACTTTCGTCAACCGATCGACTACAACCCATATTGAGTCATGGCCTGAATGAGTCCTGGGCAATCCAGTGATAAAATGCATGCCAAGCTTGTCCCACTTCCATTCGGGTATCGGCAATGGTTGTAGCAAACCTGCTGGCTTCTGATGCTCTACCTTAACTCTTTGACATACATCACATACTGCTACATACTCAGCAATATCCTTCTTCATTCCTCTCCACCAGAAACTTTCCTTAAAATCCGGATACATCTTAGTATTTCTTGGGTGAATCGAATATGGAGAATCATGGGCCTCCTGCAGAATCAACTTCCTGATCTCGGGGTCATTAGGCACATATACGCGATCTTCAAACCATAAAGTATCATGCTCATCCTCATGAAATCCCTTAGCCTTTCCTTTGCTCATCCTTTCCTTTATCTCCGCAATCTCATTGTCAGTCTTCCGGGCTTTTCTGATCTTATCAATAAAAGTGGAATGAATTTCCAATGCTGCTACATAACCTCTCGGAACTATTTCCAAACATAGCTCGTGAAGATCCTCTGCTAACTCCTTGGGTAATCCTCCGGTCATGAGCATATTGACATAACTCTTGCGACTCAACGCATCGGCTACTACATTAGGCTTTCCGGGATGGTAGTGCAATTTCATATCATAATCCTTAATGAGCTTGAGCCATCTCCTTTGCCTGAGGTCCAACTCCTTCTGTGTGAAGATATATTTCAAGCTCTTATGATCCGTGTATACCTCATAGTGGTTTTTGATGAGGAAATGTCTCCATGTCTTCAACGCATGCACTACGGCTGCTAACTCTAAATCATGAGTAGCATCATTCAGCTCATGGGGTTTAAGCTGTCGTGAGGCATATGAAACAACTCTTCCCTCCTGCATAAGCACTACTCCAAGTCCTCGACGAGAAGCATCGCAATGCACTTGATAATCCTTACGTTGGTCTGGAAGAATCAGCACTGGGGCTGTAACCAAACGTTTCTTCAACTCCTGAAAACTGGCTTCACACTCCTCAATCCATTTGAACTTGGTGTCCTTCTTCAACAACTCCGTCATGGACTTTGCAATCCTGGAGAAATTCTCTATGAACCTCCGATAATATCCTGCGAGTCCGAGAAAACTCCTGATCTCTCCAACAGATGTGGGTGCCACCCATTTAGTCATGGAAAAAACCTTGGTGGGGTCTATTGTTATTCTTCTCCGGATATAACATGTCCGAGAAATCCAACTTCCTTCAACCAAAAATCACACTTGCTGAACTTGGTGTATAACTGGTGTTCCCTGAGCTTCTCGAGAACCAAACGCAAATGCTCCTTGTGCTCCTCTTCGTTCTTCGAGTAGACCAATATATCATCAATGAACACCACGACGAACTTATCCAAAAACTCCATAAACACCTTGTTCATCATGTTCATGAAATAGGCAGGCATGTTAGTCAGACCAAATGACATAACGGTATACTCGTATAGCCCGTACCTTGTGGTAAAAGTTGTCTTGGGTATATCATGCTCTCAAATCTTCAGCTGATGGTATCCTGATCACAGATCGATCTTAGAGAAAACTTTAGCTCCTTGCAACTGGTCAAACAAATCATTGATCATCGGCAGTGGGTACTTGTTCTTGATTGTCACTTCATTCAACGCACGATAATCAACAACCATCCTTAATGATCCATCCTTCTTCTCCACTAGAAGTATTGGGGCTCCCCAAGGTGACGAACTTGGTCGAATGTAACCCTTATCCAGTAACTCCTTAATCTGCTTCTTAATTTCCTCCAAATCCTTTGTGGGCATCCGATACGGTCTCTTTGATATTGGCCCGGTGCCTGGCAAAAGCTCAATCAAAAACTCAATGTCTCTATCTGGTGGCATGCCTGGCAACTCCTCCGGAAATACATCGGGGTAATCCTTCACCACTGGTACTTCCTCCTGTACAACTCCTGATAAGGAATTCACTTGAGTCCTATTCGACACATGCCGGGATACATACTTGACCCTTCTTCCTTCTGGGGTGGTGAGAATAATTGACTTACTGGTGCAATTGATGTTTCCTCCATACATCGATAACCAATCCATACCCAAAATCACATCCAATCCTTGCGACTCCAGAATTATCAGATTCGAGGAGAAAACATGCCTACCTATGGTCAATGGCATCTGAAAACATCCTTGGCTTGCCATATGCTCTACTCCTAGTGAGCTTACTAACATAGGTGTCCTAAGAACTTTGGTGGGCAACTTATACTTATCCACAAATCCCCTTGATATGTATGAATGCGATGCACCAGTATCAAAAAGAACGATTGCAGTAAATGACTTAACCAAAAACTTACCTATAACTGCATCTGGCTGCTCTTCAACCTCCTCCATGCTAACATGGTTCACTTGTCCCCTGTTGAAAGGGTTGGGCTTCTTCCCAGAGCTTCCATTGCCATTACCATTCTTTGCTTTAGATCACTCGGTGGCATAATGTCCATTCTTCCCGCACTTGAAACAAGTGATGTGACTTAGCTCCTTCTTGGCGGGCGTTGCCGGGTTAGAACGGTTCTGACTGTTGCTTCCTCCATTCACATTCACATTCTTGGGGACACTATGGTTATGCGAACTTCCTCCATTGGAATTATGGCCTCCAGCCACGGCAAATTCAAACGTAGTTCATTCCCGCGCCCAAAATAAACGCCACAATCCGGCGATCAAGCGGCCAGTAGATCGGCGATCGGATTCAAACATAATAGAATGAGGTCTAGAGGGGAAAACACTACCCATATGCACATGAGACAAACACAATCATATCACACAAATCAATTCAAACAAGGGCTTACAATCGGTCTATCTATCGTTACAAAAGTGCTCGCACTATACTATAGACAGGGGGAATACTACTAATGGTATGGTGGTCGACTAGAAGTTTTCATCGGTGGAAAACTCCATGATATCCACTCCAGCTTCATCGTCATAGTCATCATCGCTATCGTCAGGGTCAGAGTCGGTGTCGTTGATGATGATGTAGTCCTCCAAATGAATGTCCTTGGAATGGTCGTCATCTCCTCCTGGCGCGGGGTCTCCCATGAATACTCCTAGCTTCCTTGTCAGGTCATCATTCTTCTCCACTAGTATCGTCATTTCCTCCTCATATCCGTCGCATGTAGACTTGAGTTCCTCCTCCAGTTCTGTAATCCTGGTCATTGCCTTCTTCAAATCTATCATGCTTAAGCACATCTTGTTCTCCTGGCAGCGAATGTGTTGGTTTAACTTCTGGATGAAAGCTGCAATGAACCTGTCCCTCCTGGTGCTAATCATCTCCCATTGCTCATCTCTGCGCCCACATATCTGGTAGATAGTGTCCTTAAGATCCTTGTGATAAACTTCTCTAATGCGTCCCATGGTGATGTGGGCTATCATGCTCTTCCCTAGACTCCAGTTTGGTGCATCAAAGGAAAACTGTAACGCCCCAGATGTAACTTTCCCCATTTGTACTCTAACTCTTGCCGTTTCCGGTGTCAAGTTATATTTATTTCTCGGGTTGGGTCTTTGTCTCCGTGTGTTGTTTTTCTTTTTCGTGCATCTCTTATCATGTCATCACGTGCATTGCATTTGCATACATGTTCATCTCATGCATTCGAGCATTTTCCCCGTTGTCCGTTTTGCATTCCGGCGCTTCGTTCTCCTCCGGTGGTCATTTCTAGTCTTCTTTCATGTGTGGGGTTTAAACATTTCCGGATTGGTCCGAGACTTGCCAAGCGGCCTTGGTTTACTAC
>NC_057795.1:547375501-547377719 GCF_018294505.1 Triticum aestivum | reverse complement strand
CTCCGTGGCCGCGCCCTCGCCCGCGGCCGGCCCCGCCGGCCACCTCGCCGCCCCTCGACGCCGACCACCGCCTCCTCCTACGCCGGCGGCCTCGGATCCGGCGCCGACGAACCTCGTCGCGCGCGCCCCGGCCCGGCTGCTACAGTGCCCGAACCCTAGATCTGAGATCTAAAACTGAGGGTTGACTTTCTTCCCTCTCCCTCTTAATTTTTATGCATTCTTTGACTGATGTTGTCTCCGCAACCGTAGCTCCGTTTTGGGCATATGATATATCAAAATCTTCGCCTCGACATGTACCTCATTTCATTCCATTGCATCATTTGCATTCGAGGTCATCTTGATACCCAAAATGCTGTTAGAAGGAGGCTTCGTGAGTTAAATTGCAGATCCGTTAGTTCATCATGCACTTTTGTCATTTTTGCTATGATTAATTCGTGCATGATATGCCTGTGCCCCTTTGGGATGAATTGTTAAGCATTTTGTCTTCTTTCCAGAGGTGTCACCCATGCATTTTTAGGATGTGTGTGTTGTCTTGTGCGAGCTTGCGAAGAGAGGTACCTGAGAATGCAGATTTCAGGGACTTAGTGATTTTCACTAAGTCTGGGATATTTTAGTTCGTGATGCTATATGTCCAGCTTGTTTCCTAGTGATCCGTGCCTCTTTTGAGGATGATCAGTAAGGGAGTTTTGATATTTATATTATGCTCTATCCATCCATGTCTTTGTTTGCATATGTGGAGTGCTCTAGGTTGACTCAATCGAGCTCAACTTTTGCTTCGTTGTTAATCTGGGCAGATCGTCAACTTGTTTGCGAATTTGCCGATGCTAGCGTTAGTGTTCCATGCATGCTATGCCTTCGTTCTTGCCATGTGTAGCTAGCACTTTGTGCCTTCTTGCTGGTTATATGCTTTCCTTGCCATGAATTGCACCGTAGTGAGTGCATCGAGCTCGTTTACATGCCTTCGTGAGTTATATTTCAGCGTGTCTCAGTTTTCACTAAGTCTGAAAACTGATTGTGTTCGAGCTATGTTCGTGAGCTCGGTAGAGTATTTTGTGAACCCTTTTGGCCCCAGGTCACTTTGGGTGTTTTATTAAGCTTGTTGAGTAGCTCCATGCCATGTTCTTACTTGTCATGTTCAGGTTTTCTATCATGTTGTTTTGCTGCTCCGAAGAGAGCATCGTGATCTGAAATTTCAGACTAGTGTTAATTTCACTAAGTCTGAAATCTGTTTTGCATCTGCGTTTTAGCCATGCTTGTTTGAACCTCTTAATGGATGAATTTGCCTATGGCTCAGTGCTAGTGTTTTGTCAACCATCTTGTGTACATCACTGCCATGTATTTTGTTTTCATGTTTGGTGGCTGTAGCATGTTCATTTCGTTGCATTTAGATGCCTACTTGCTGCAAATCGCAGACCGGTGTCATATCTTAAAACGCTTGCCATTTCTAAACCGTAGCTCCGATTCCTATGATCTTTATATCGTTTTCAAGCGATTTCATCCCCTCTATCCAGTGGCACACTTGGTTTCCCAAGTTGATGCCAGGTTCATGCATTTCCTGTCATATCTTGCATTTTGCATCCTGCATCGCATCCCGCATAGCATATCGTCATTTCATCATATTGCTTGGTCTTGCCCGTGGTTGATTGTATCCTTGTTGCTTGTTTGTCTTGTTGGGTAGAGCCGGGAGACGAGTTCTCTACCGAGGAGCCCGTTGAGTTTGCTTGTGAGGATCCAGTCAACTATGACAACTGTGCAGGCAAGATGATCATACCCTCGAAATCACTACTATCTTTGCTATGCTAGTTTGCTCGCTCTTTTGCTTTGCCACTGCTACGATGCCTACCTTTTGCTTGTCAGCCTCCCAATTGCCATGTTGATCCCCTAACCCACCATTGTCCTAGCAAACCGTTGTTTGGCTATGTTACCGCTTTGCTCAGCCCCTCTTATAGCGTTGTTAGTTGCAGGTGAAGATTGAAGTTTGTTCCTTGTTGGAACATGGAGATGTTGTTCCTTGTTGGAACATGTTTATTTGTTGGGATATCACAATATATCTTACTTAATTAATGCATCTATATACTTGGTAAAGGGTGGAAGGCTCGGCCTTATGCCTGGTGTTTTGTTCCACTCTTGCCGCCCTAGTTTCCGTCATATCGGTGTTATGTTCCCGGATTTTGCGTTCCTTACACGGTTGGGCTATTATGGGAACCCCTTGACAGTT
>NC_057795.1:547374550-547375491 GCF_018294505.1 Triticum aestivum | reverse complement strand
TGTAGACTTGAGTTCCTCCTCCAGTTCTGTAATCCTGGTCATTGCCTTCTTCAAATCTATCATGCTTAAGCACATCTTGTTCTCCTGGCAGCGAATGTGTTGGTTTAACTTCTGGATGAAAGCTGCAATGAACCTGTCCCTCCTGGTGCTAATCATCTCCCATTGCTCATCTCTGCGCCCACATATCTGGTAGATAGTGTCCTTAAGATCCTTGTGATAAACTTCTCTAATGCGTCCCATGGTGATGTGGGCTATCATGCTCTTCCCTAGACTCCAGTTTGGTGCATCAAAGGAAAACTGTAACGCCCCAGATGTAACTTTCCCCATTTGTACTCTAACTCTTGCCGTTTCCGGTGTCAAGTTATATTTATTTCTCGGGTTGGGTCTTTGTCTCCGTGTGTTGTTTTTCTTTTTCGTGCATCTCTTATCATGTCATCACGTGCATTGCATTTGCATACATGTTCATCTCATGCATTCGAGCATTTTCCCCGTTGTCCGTTTTGCATTCCGGCGCTTCGTTCTCCTCCGGTGGTCATTTCTAGTCTTCTTTCATGTGTGGGGTTTAAACATTTCCGGATTGGTCCGAGACTTGCCAAGCGGCCTTGGTTTACTACCGGTAGACCGCTGTCAAGTTTCGTATCATTTGGACTTCGTTTGATACTCCAACGGTTAACCGAGGGACCGAAAAGGCCTCGTGTGTGTTGCAGCCCAACACCCCCCAAATTTGGCCCAAAACCCACCAAACTCTGCTCCATGTCCTAGAGCGTTCGATCACGATCGTGTGGGCGAAAACCGTACCTCATTTGGACTCTCCTAGCTCCACTTATGCCTATTTATACCCCCTCCATTCGGATCTCTTCTTCCCCCGTCCGAAACCCTAGTTAAAAAAAAACAGATCCATCTTCCCCGCGCCGGGCCGGACGTGTCCGCCCGTGCCGGAC
>NC_057795.1:547372945-547374465 GCF_018294505.1 Triticum aestivum | reverse complement strand
TTATGCTCTATCCATCCATGTCTTTGTTTGCATATGTGGAGTGCTCTAGGTTGACTCAATCGAGCTCAACTTTTGCTTCGTTGTTAATCTGGGCAGATCGTCAACTTGTTTGCGAATTTGCCGATGCTAGCGTTAGTGTTCCATGCATGCTATGCCTTCGTTCTTGCCATGTGTAGCTAGCACTTTGTGCCTTCTTGCTGGTTATATGCTTTCCTTGCCATGAATTGCACCGTAGTGAGTGCATCGAGCTCGTTTACATGCCTTCGTGAGTTATATTTCAGCGTGTCTCAGTTTTCACTAAGTCTGAAAACTGATTGTGTTCGAGCTATGTTCGTGAGCTCGGTAGAGTATTTTGTGAACCCTTTTGGCCCCAGGTCACTTTGGGTGTTTTATTAAGCTTGTTGAGTAGCTCCATGCCATGTTCTTACTTGTCATGTTCAGGTTTTCTATCATGTTGTTTTGCTGCTCCGAAGAGAGCATCGTGATCTGAAATTTCAGACTAGTGTTAATTTCACTAAGTCTGAAATCTGTTTTGCATCTGCGTTTTAGCCATGCTTGTTTGAACCTCTTAATGGATGAATTTGCCTATGGCTCAGTGCTAGTGTTTTGTCAACCATCTTGTGTACATCACTGCCATGTATTTTGTTTTCATGTTTGGTGGCTGTAGCATGTTCATTTCGTTGCATTTAGATGCCTACTTGCTGCAAATCGCAGACCGGTGTCATATCTTAAAACGCTTGCCATTTCTAAACCGTAGCTCCGATTCCTATGATCTTTATATCGTTTTCAAGCGATTTCATCCCCTCTATCCAGTGGCACACTTGGTTTCCCAAGTTGATGCCAGGTTCATGCATTTCCTGTCATATCTTGCATTTTGCATCCTGCATCGCATCCCGCATAGCATATCGTCATTTCATCATATTGCTTGGTCTTGCCCGTGGTTGATTGTATCCTTGTTGCTTGTTTGTCTTGTTGGGTAGAGCCGGGAGACGAGTTCTCTACCGAGGAGCCCGTTGAGTTTGCTTGTGAGGATCCAGTCAACTATGACAACTGTGCAGGCAAGATGATCATACCCTCGAAATCACTACTATCTTTGCTATGCTAGTTTGCTCGCTCTTTTGCTTTGCCACTGCTACGATGCCTACCTTTTGCTTGTCAGCCTCCCAATTGCCATGTTGATCCCCTAACCCACCATTGTCCTAGCAAACCGTTGTTTGGCTATGTTACCGCTTTGCTCAGCCCCTCTTATAGCGTTGTTAGTTGCAGGTGAAGATTGAAGTTTGTTCCTTGTTGGAACATGGAGATGTTGTTCCTTGTTGGAACATGTTTATTTGTTGGGATATCACAATATATCTTACTTAATTAATGCATCTATATACTTGGTAAAGGGTGGAAGGCTCGGCCTTATGCCTGGTGTTTTGTTCCACTCTTGCCGCCCTAGTTTCCGTCATATCGGTGTTATGTTCCCGGATTTTGCGTTCCTTACACGGTTGGGCTATTATGGGAACCCCTTGACAGTT
>NC_057795.1:547371618-547372483 GCF_018294505.1 Triticum aestivum | reverse complement strand
AGACCTCAAACAGTCTAGTCTCTGTGCATCAGTGTAATCCCTGGATCGGTAATGCTGACACGCACAATACTCGAGGATTTATAACAGAGTTTCAATCACACACTTATTACATCGAAATGTCTCAAAAAGAGAACTTATTACAGTAATATGGCTTAAGGCCATCTAAATAAGATAACAACAGAAGGCTTGGAAGATAAAGTGAGTCCATCAACTCCAACGGCATAGCTGAGTGAATGACAATGACCTATGGCACCTTACTCATCGTCTGGAAAGTCTGCAACATGATATGTTGCAGCCCGAAACAGGTGAGCACATGGGAATATGCTGGCAAGGTAACACAAGAGAGTAATGAATAGAACAAATGCTATCACTACATGCATATATGGCTGGTGGAAAGCTCTATGGTTAATGTTTTGCATAAAGCCAATTTTTCCCTACAACAAAGGAATATATTTTATTTAACTATCATGGTGGTTGTTAAACATTGAGAAGGTTCCTCCAACTCAATCCCAATTAAACATCATCAATTACCCAACAAATTAATTTAGAATGATGCGATCAACATGATAATCCAAGAACCAGATACTCAAGATGTCCATAACCGGGGACACGACTAACCATGATTAGTTTGTACACTCTGCAGAGGTTTGCGCACTTTTCCCCACAAGACTCGATCGCCTCCATTAGATTTCTTGCACTACATGGTGTTTGAGAAACGAATGATCGGGACATAGTATTTCAGAAACATTAATTCTTTACTCTAGATGGACAGTTACACCTACTTTCCCCTACATCTGCTATCCCATCACTGAAAGAGGTCATGCAACCTACTCAACTATGCTAGAGCCCATAATAGCTTGTGGCT
>NC_057795.1:547369207-547371608 GCF_018294505.1 Triticum aestivum | reverse complement strand
CACATGGAAGTTTCTAGCATGAATAATCTTATGATCCCTTTGAGCCTGGGTGGCAAACCGTAGGATGATCACACGGGTACTCCGGGATATCCTAGGACAACACTGGATTCTCTAGGTGCCCGCAACCAATCCACCTAGATGTGTATTTAAGTAGCCACCTTAATTTAACCATTAATTAAAATATCTCACATCTGTCATGGATACACTCACCCAATCCACGTCTACGAGCATAGCATAGCAATATGATCATAACATAGAAGTAACTCCCAAGGGTTTGATAATAAAAGGGCAATAGGTTCACCTCATCATCTACTTCCCAAACCCACATGTTAATCAGATCCTAATCATGCAATGTTTGAAGATTGGAACTAATGCATAAAAACTGGGTAGTAAAGAGATATGATCAAAGTGTTACTTGCCTTGCCGACGATCTGCAAAACCTAGAGACTTGTAGTAGCATGCTTCGCACTCCGAGAATTCTATTTCAAACAAACAATAACATACATAAGCACTCAAGCACAGATGCATGAGTAAAACTTCGAATAAGAAGATCCAATCTGACAGTTCAACTGAAGAGCTTCAACATGCAAAAAGAATCAACCCAAACGGAACAACGAAACTCAAACTACAAACGAAACAAGATTCATTTACTAATCTGGACTAAAGTCAAATTTAGAGTACCAAAATCATGTTCAAGTTCGTTAAACAGAAACAGGGATTCGAGACAAAAATTTAGGCGCTGTTTTCATCTAATTTGGACAAACGAGCAAAAAATTATACTAGATCAAAGATCAGGGCAGAAATCGTGATCGAAAATAATCGCAGATAAACCCTGGAAAAAAACTAAAACGAACAGACTAACGAGTGGACGTTCGCTGTCTAAACCTAAACGGTGAACGGTATTCGTTAAAACAAACGGACGGACGAACGTCCGCTAAACAACTAAACCGAGAAAACCGAATCGATAAAAAAACAGTTCTAGGTTTTTTTTAAATGATGATTTTTACCTAAACCAAGAAAAAGACTGGGGCGACTCCGGCGGCTCAGGCAGAACTCCGGCGAGGTGGGGCACGGTCATCAGTGGCTCCGGGGCAATGGCGGGCGGCGGTGGGCGGCAGCAGCTGCGAAGCAGCGCGGCGGCGGCGGTGGCGGACGACGGCAGCGGCGGCTTGCGACGGCGGTGGCGGTTTCGGGCGCGTGGCGGCGGTGGTGGTGGTGCGGGAGGGCAAGGGGCAGCGACGGCAGTACTTATAGGAGGCCGGGTGGTGGCTTGGGGAGGGGGTCGGACAGAAGGAGTCCGGGAAGGCGACAGCTTCACCGGCGGCGCCGTGCGGCGGCGGGACTCCGCTTGGGGGTCAGGGTCGACCGGGGCGGCGGCTTCGGTCGCAGCCCACTCGGGCGCGCGCGTGCGTGGCACCGGGAGGCGGCGGCTGGGTCGTTGGCCCAGTCGGGCGAAGCATTTTTTAATAAGATTCCGCCGAAAGAAAGAAAAATCCTAAGAAATAAAATAAAAAAACTAAAAATGCCAAAAACAATTGTCACCATCTAAATAAAATATTTTAGAACAAAGTGAACATTTTTCTGGCCTAAAAATGCAATTTTGAAAAATGTAATTTTTTATAATTCAAATAAAATTGCAATAAAAACCAAATAAAATAAATTATTGATTTTAACATTTTTCCTCCAATATTTCTTTTATTTCAGAGAAGTCATTTTATCCCCTCTCTTTTATTTTGATATTGGAAATATTCGGAAGGAAAATGATTTAAACCAAACTGGTCCTCTTTCAAATTTGAGAAAATTCAAATATGAAAACAATTGAAATCCCCAACTCTCTCTATGGGTCCTTGAGTTGCTTAGAATTTCTAAGATCCAACCAAAATGCAATTAAAATATGATATGCATATGATGACCTATGTATAACATTCCAAATTGAAAAATTGGGATGTTACAAGAGAGAAGTATTTTACTCAGTTAAGAACCAAGGTTATTTATCCAGTAGGAGAACCACAGAAAACCTCGTGAACATCTTCCTTGTTAAAGTAGGTAATAATAAAGTGTTGCATTTATTTATACTAACTTATCTCACGAGTTCTTGTTGAGTTTTGTGTGGATGAAGTTCTTAAGATTTAAATAAACCATGATATGAGAGGAATTAAGGAGACACAAGAGCTCAAGCTTAGGAATGCCCAAGGCATCCCAAGTATTTATTGAAAAAAGTCTCAAGCATTTAAGCTTGGGGATGCCCACGTAGGAATCCCACCTTTCTTCATCAACTATTATCGTTTAGTCTTAGTTGAGCCTAAGTTTTTGCTTCTTCACATGAAATGTGCTATTCTTGGAATGTCATTTTATTTTGTTTTGTTTTTTGTTTGAATGAAGTACTTAAGATCTAAAAAAA